>NW_020175047.1:311838-512610 GCF_003031525.2 Neophocaena asiaeorientalis asiaeorientalis
GCATGCATGCCACTATGCCACTATTTCTATATCCATTTATCTGTTGATGGACACTTAGGCTGCTTCCATATCTTGGCTACTGTAAAGAATGCTGCTATGTACATTGGGGTGCATATATCTTTTTGAATTAGTGTTTTTGTTTCCTTCAGATATATACCCAGGAATAGAATTGCTGGTTCATATTGTAGTTCTATTTTAGTTTTGTTGAGGAACCTCCATACTGTTTTCCATAGTAGCTGCAACAATTCACATTCCTACCAACAGTGTACTAGGGTTCTTATTTCTCCACATCCTTGTCAACATTTGTTATTTGTAGACATTCTGCTGATAGCCATTCTGACAGATATGAGGTAATATCTCATTGTGGTTTTGATTTGACTATTTTTATGCTATTATCATACTAATTTGATGACTATAGCTTTGTATAATATAGTTTGAAGTCAGGGAGTGTGATACCTCCAGCCTTGTTCTTTTTCATAATATTGCTTTGGCTATTTGGAGTTTAATGTGGTTCCACATAAATTTTAGAATTATTTGTCCTACTTCTGGGTAAAATGTTATGGGTATTTTGATAGGGATTGCACTAAATCTGTAGATTGTTTTGGGTGGTATGGACATTTTAGCAATATTAATTCCTTCAACCCATGAACATGGGATATCTTTTCACTTCTTTTACCATCTTCAATTTCCTTCATCAGTGTTTTATAGTTTTCAGAGAATAGGTCTTTCACCTACTTAAATTTATTCCTAATTATTTGATTATTTTTGATGTGATTTTAAACAGTATTGTTTTCTTGCTTTCTCTTTCTGATAGTTAATTATTAGTGTATAGAAAAGCAACCCATTTCTGTATATTAATCTTGTATCCTGCAACTTCACTGAATTTATTTATTAGTTCTAAGAGTTTTTTGATGGAGACTTTATGGTTTTCTATATACCGTATCATGTTGTCTGCATATAGTGACAATTTTACTTCTTCCTTTCCAAATTGTATGCCTTTTTATTTCTTTTTCTTCCCTGATTGCTATGGCTAGGGCACCCAGTGATATGTTAAATAGAAGTCGCAAAAGTGGGCATCCTTGTCTTGTTCCTGACAGGAAAGGCCTTCAGCTTTTCACTGTTGAGTATGATGCTAGCTGTGGGTTTGTCATAAATGTCCTTTATTATGTTGAGATATGTTCCCTCTATACCAACTTTCATGAGAGTTTTTATCATAAAGAGATGCTGATTTTTGTCAAATGTTTTTCTGTGTCTACTGAAATGATCATGTGATTTTTCGACTTCCTTTTGTTAATGTGGTATATCACACTGATTGATTTGTGGATACTGAACCATCCTTGCATCCCCAAAATAAATTCCACTTGATTGTTGTGTATGATCATTTTTCTATATTGTTGAATTCATTTTACTAATATTTTGTTGAGGAGTTCTGCATATATATCATCAGAGATATTGGCCTAGAATTTTCTGTTTTTGTAATGTCTCTGGTTTTGGTATCAGGGTTAGCGTGGCCTCATAGAATGAAGTTGGGAGTGTTCCCTCCTCTTCAATTTTTTTTTTTTTTTTGTGGTACGCGGGCCTCTCACTGTTGTGGCCTCTCCCGTTGTGGAGCACAGGCTCCAGACGCGCAGGCTCAGCGACCATGGCTCATGGGCCCAGCCGCTCTGTGGCATGTGGGATCTTCCAGGATTGGGGCACGAACCCGTGTCCCCTGCATCAGCAGGCGGACTCTCAACCACTGCGCCACCAGGGAAGCCCCACTTCAATTTTTTGAAATAGTTTGAGAAGGACAGGTATTAGCTCTTCTTTATATGTTTGGTAGAATTCTGCATGAAGCCATCTGGTCCTGAACTTTTGTTTGTTAGGAGTTTTTTCATCACAGATTCAATTTCAGTACTTGTAATTTGTCTATTCATATTTTCTATTTCTTCCTGGTTCAGTCTTGGAAGATTGTACCTTTATAAGAATTTGTCCATTTCTTCTAGGTTGTTCATTTTATTGGCATATAGTTGTTTGTAGTAGTCTCTTATGGTCCTTTGTATTTCTCTGGTGTTGGTTGTAACTTCTTTTTCATTTCTAATTTATTGATTTGGGCCCTCCACAAAGGGAGTTTTGTGCTTCCTATATCTAGACATCTGTTTCCTTCTTCAGATTTGGAAAGTTTTCTGCCATATTTTCATGAAATACATTTTTGAACTTTTTCTCTCTCTCGTCTCCTTCTGAGACCCCTATAATGCAAATGTTGGTACACCTGATGTTGTCTCAGTGGTCCCTTAAACTGTTCTCATTTTTTAGACTTACTTTTATTTTTGCTGTATTATTTGGGTGATTTCCATTATTCTATCTTTCAGATCACTTATGTGTTCTGTATCATCTATTGTTAATTCCTTCTAGTGTGTTTTTCATTTCAGTTTTTGTATTCTTCATTTCTGACTTCTTTTTTTATGTTTTCTAGTTCCTTATTAAAATTCTCACTGTGTTTACACTTTTCTCAAGTTCAGTTAGCATTGTTACTACTAATGTTTTCAACTCTTTATCTGGTAAATTATTTCTCTGTTTCATTAGTTTTTTCAGAGTTTTTCCCTTGTTCATACATTTAAAACAATTTCTCTGTCTTCTCATTGTTTCACTTTCTGTCTTTATGAAATTATATAAAATAGTTACCTATCCAGGTCTTAAAGGGGTATCCTTGTGTGGGTGCATCCCTATAGAGTCTTCCTGTGCTCAGTTGGCTTTTGTGGGAGAGCTAGATCTGACAAGACCACAACGCACATTTTTCCCCAGGGTGTGCTAGAAGCTATCATCTTAGTATAAGTTGTGCCTCGAGATGGAGGGACTAGAGGCTGAGCCATCTGTGAGGCAGGGCTTCTCAGCTTTTCAGTGGCCAATACCATACTATAGGGAGGTGGGGTTGGGTCCCAAGTTACTGGAACAAAATCCCTGAAGGTTGGGTCCAAGCTGGCTCCATTCCCTCTAAGTGTGTGCTCTGCTCCCTTACAGCATTGGCACATTTACCCCAGAGGGTAGCAGTGCTCAAGCAAGAAGGTCAGGAACCAGTGCCTGCTGCAGGCCAGGGCCCTTGCTGGGGTACGCCTGGCACACCAGTCAGAGTTCCAGACCACTCCCAGTCTGCCACCTCCACAAGCACCAGTAATGGCAGTCCTCGTCCCATTCAGATGTCATGATGGGTCTTAACCAGCTCTGTCCCTCAAAACTACATACTCTCCTTGGCATCAGTGGCCTTTGCCATGATGGGGAGCTGTTCCACAGAGCAAAAGTGGCAGGAGTAAGTGCTTGGCTCAGGTTGGAGCCTGCCCTGGGGAGATCTCAGGAAAGCAGCAAGAGCCCCAGTCAGTTTCAGTCAGCTTCTTCTGCTTTGTTTACAGAGTAAGCAAGTACGTGTGTGCTCTTCATGAGCAGAGTCTAGGTTTCCTACAGCCTCGCCATCAGTCCCATTGTTTTTCAAACTAGCTAAGGGGTCTTGTCCTCCTGGTGTCAGACCCCAGGACGGGGGTGGCCAATATGTGGTTTGAACTGCTAACTCCCAAGGGAGGATCTCTGAGCCCTTGTAATCCCCCTCCTGTTCTGTGTCACCTTCTAGAGGTGTGAGTCCCAACCTGATCCCTTCTCTTTCCTTCCTACCTGACTCCATGTGGATTTTTCTTACAGCCTAGGTTGTATTAGGGTTTTTCTGCCAGTCTCCAGTTTGTTTTTGGTGAGACTTGCTCCATATGTAAATGTATCCTTGTTGCGTTTGTGAGGGGCGGTGAGCTCCACATCCTCCTACTCCATCTTTTTGACTCCTCCCCCTAAATCTTATTTTTATTCTTTATAGTTTCAACAGTGATCTAAAATATGATGTATTTATTTTATATGCATATGTAAAGTGGTGAACATCTTAATTAGTGTACAATTTATAAAGGTATTTTAATTGACAGGAGCCATGGGGGGGGAAAAAAGGGAGGGGATCTAAAATCTCATCGGTAAACAAATCTTAATACTTTAGTAAATAAAATTTCTGGCATGAAGTATAGAAAAACCTACTTTATGCTTTATATAAACTATGATATATTGTGGATATTGTTTTAGTGAGGTGTCATAAATTCTCAAAGAAAGGAATATATTCATCCGTGTGCTGGAGCCAACTCATGTCAGCTCATAAGAGCCAGTTTTCACATTTTCAGGAATTTTGTGGTATGATTGATAAGCACAGCAATCATTAAAAATTAATTTTATACCCTTACAGTTAAAAAAGTTATGTTACAAACAAAAGTAATAAGTACTCAAAAGTCACGACTTCTTAACTATTTTACTACATTTTACTCTTATCTATGCTCTTGAAATTATTTATATCTGTTGTATTCATGATCTGGAAATATTATGCAATGGTGTGGTACTGCAAATCTCTTTCCAACTCCAACTTCAGTGATGCCACATTGTAACTAGAAATCAGTAATGGTGGAAGTGTTCATACCGTAGAAATAAATCAGCAGATTCTAAAACAAGACTTCCATTCCTACCCACCTTCCCTGGAAATCCAGTAGTTAAATATTACCAGCAACCACTGAACATATTATTCCTTCATGACTTCCTCTTTTTCCCCCCAAGATGTGTCCAAATATAATATACTATATTTGGATATCATCCATTTTTCTGCACCATGCATCATGGAAAAATAAAAGAAAAATCAATCACAAACTATCTATTCTATATTTACTGATTGCTTGATAATATGCTTGGTACCATCCAGTGACATTGATGTTGTAGAGGATATAAGGATAAATAAAATATAGTCCCTGCCTTTACGATGAGGGGAAGGGGAACAGTTAGATATTCAAATATGTGCTACTTTGATATTGAAAATAATGCATATTTATATAAGATTGCTTAATGTTTAAAGTGTCTTCATAAACAGTCTCCTTCACTTGATTCTCACAAACCCCAGGAAGCAAATTAGTATTGGTTAAGTCTCGACCAATGAGAAAGTCAAGGCATGCCCAATGTCAGAGATCAAGAACGATGCAGAGATAAAAACAAAATCCAATGTCCAACTGCATTAACTATGTGACCTGTGTCATTTGTGTTCTCCTCTACTTTTAAAAAAAAATGTAAGGAGGATTTCCAAATTCCATCTACTAGACTCAGTAAAACTACACCTGATTAAACTGAGTTTTTCCAGGAAAACCTTAAAGTCTTATTATGGCAACCTTAAAATTATTGGTCTACAGTAAGTCCCCTACATACAAACAAGTTCCGTTCCAAGAGCACGTTCATAAGTCCAATTTGTTCGTAAGTCCAACATAAGTTAGCCTAGGAACCTAACTAATACAATCGGCTATATAGTACTGAACTGTAATAGCTTTATAATACTTTTCACACAAATAATACATGAAAAACAAACACAAAAAATAAAGAAAAAAAGTTTAATCTTACAGTACGGTACCTTGAAAAGTACAGTACTGCAGTATAACAGCTGGAATCCAGGGGCTGGCATCCAGTGAACAGGCAAGAAGTGTTACTGACCAGAGGAGGGAGAGAAGGTGGGAGTTAGTTGGTAGAGTTGAAGGATCCTCAGCAGTAAGAGACAGAAGGTAAGCTGCAATTTCACTCTCGCCTTATGTGATTGGACATGCGAACACACGTTCACATCTTTAAAAGTTCACAACTCAAAGGTTCGTATGTAGGGGACTTACTGTATCTTATAAAGTATAATCATACAATGATACTCTAACTCCGGATTCTCATCCAATCCATAAAACAATATAATATTACACTTGAGATGGAAGCCAGGACAGGTGGATTGACAGAAGACACACATGCTGCTACCCCTAAATCTGTCTGTGCTTCAGGTGCCTGGGACATTGATGGACACATGTAGTTTCCATTTCAGAACAAAAAGCTATGAAATGAAAAGCATTCTTTCAAAAGACAAGACTGCTAAAAGAGACAAGCTGCATCTTAATGGGAGTAAAGAATGAGACAGGCTGTAACAGCATGAAGAGAACTGCAGGAAAAACATAATGCATGAAAAGCCAAAAGCTCAGTCAGATCAATGATTTGAAATGGGAAAGGGTGAATAAGTCACTTGCAAAAAATTGAATCAATCTATGTTTTTGTTTTTAAAGAATGTTCAGTAGATTTCTGTGGGAAAAGGTATATACAAGGTTCAAAGAGACATGCTTGCAAAGTTAGTCTCAGTCCAAATCTATCCAAATATATTCCAGGTAACCTGGTATGAATTGATTAATTCCACTGAAGTATAAATGCAGCAAATAGAAAATTCATATAAAGGAAAAACACAGTTACTCTTATTCTTGTCATTTTTTAAAAAATTTATTCCTTCTCTCCTTTCCCCTGTGGTAACCATAAAATTTTAATCTTTATCTCCTTATGTGATCATTATTTAAAATATTCACTATAAAATATATCTGTAGATTCTAGTTGACTCAGTCCCCTGGAGATTATTGGACGCATGTAACGAATATGTCATGTCATGACATCAAAGCATTTTCCAAGCTTAAAAAGCGATTGAAAGAGGAGCTTCAAGATGGCAGAAGAATAAGACGTGGAGATCACCTTCCTCCCCACAAATACATCAGAAATACATCTATATGTGGAACAACTCCTACAGACACCTACTGCATGCTGGCAGAAGACCTCAGACTTCCCAAAAGGCAAGAAACTCCCCACATACCTGGGTAGGGCAAAAGAAAAAACAGAGACAAAAGAATAGGGACGGGACCTGCACCAGTGAGAGGGAGCTGTGAAGGAGGAAAAGCTTCCTTCCACACACTAGGAAGCCCCTTCACTGGAAGAGACGGGTGGGGGGTGGACACTTCGGAGCCACAGAGGAGAGCACAGCAATAAGGTTGCGGAGGGCAAAGCGGAAAGATTCCTGCACAAAGGATTACTGCCGACCAGCACTCACCAGCCCGAGAGGCTTGTCTGCTCAACCGCCGGGGCGGGCGGGGCTGGGAGCTGAGGCTTGGGCTTTGGTCAGAGCGCAGGGAGAGGACTGGGGTTGGCGGCGTGAACACAGCCTGCAGGGAGTTAGAGCACCACGGCTAGCCACGAGGGAGTCCGGGAAAAGGTCTGGAACTGCCTAAGAGGCAAGAGACTTTTTCTTGCCTCTTTGTTTCCTGGTGGGCGAGGAGAAGGGATTAAGAGCGCTGCTTAAAGGAGCTCCAGAGATAGGCGCGAGCCGCGGCTATCAGCGCGGACCCCAGAGAAGGGCATGAGACGCTAAGGCTCCTGCTGCAGCCACCAAGAAACCTGAGTGCAATCACAGGTCAGTATCCACACCTCCCCTCCCAGGAGCCTGTGCAGCCCGCCACTGCCAAGGTCCTGTGATCCAGGGACAACTTCCCTGGGAGAACACACGGCGCGCCTCAGGCGGGTGCAACGTCATGCCGGCCTCTGCCGCCGCAGGCCCGCCCCACGTACGTACCCCTCCCTCCCCCCGGCCTGAGTGAGCCAGAGCCCCCGAAGCAGCTGCTCCTTTAACCTCGTCCTGTCTGAGCGAAGAACAGACGCCCTCAGGCACCCTACACGCAGAGACAGTTCCAAATCCAAAACTGAACCCTAGGAGCTGTGCGAACAAAGAAGAGAAAGGGAACTCTCTCCTAGCAGCCTCAGGAGCAGTGGATTAAATCATCACAATCAACTTCATGTACCCTGCATCTGTGGAATACCTGAATAGACAACGAACCATCCCAAATTGAGGAGGTGGACTTTGGTAGCAACGATATATTTTTATTCCCCCTTTTTCTCTTTTGGTGAGTGTGTATGTGTATGCTTCTGTGTGTGATTTTGTCTGTATACCTTTGCTTTTACCATTTGTCCTAGGGTTCTGTCTGTCCTTTTTTTTTTTTTTTGGTATAGATTTTAGTGCTTGTTAGCACTGGTAGATTTGATTCTTGGTTGGGTTGCTCTCTTTGTTCTTTCTTTCTTTCTTTTATTATTTAAAAAAAATTTTTTTTAAATTATTTTATTTTTATCTTCTTTCCTTCTTTCTTTTTTTCCTCCCTTTTATTCCGAGCTGTGTGGAGGACAGGCTCTCGATGCTCTAGCCAGGTATCAGGGCTGTGCCTCTGACGTGGGAGAGCCAAGTTCAGGACATTGGTCCACAAGAGACATTGGTCCACGTAATATCAAAAATTTCCCAGAGTTCTCCAACTCAACGCCAAGACCCAGCTCCACATAACAACCAGCAAGCTACAGTGCTGGACACTCTATGCCAAACAAATAGCAAGACAGGATGACAACCCCATCCATTAGCAGGAGGCTGCCTAAAATCATAATAAGGCCACAGACACCCCAAACCACACCAGAAGACATGGACCTGCCCACCAGAAAAAAAAGATCCAGCCTCATCCACCAAAACACAGTCACTAGCCCCTCCCAAGGAAGCCTACACAACCCACTGAACCAAGCCTAGCCACTGGGGGCAGACACAAAAAACAAGAGGAACTACGAACTTGCAGCCTGTGAAAAGGACACCACAAACACAGTAAGTTAAGCAAAATGATAAGACAGAGAAACACACAGCAGATGAAGCAGCAAGGCAAAAACCCAACAGACCTAACAAATGAAGAGGAAACAGGCAGTCTACCTGAAAAAGAATTCAGAATAATGATAGTAAAGATGATCCAAAATCTTGGAAGTAGAATGGAGAAAATACAAGAAACGTTTAACAAGGACATAGAAGAACTAAAGAGCAAACAAACAGTGATGAACAACATAATAAATGAAATTAACTATTCTCTAGAAGGGATCAATAGCAGAATAACTGAGGCAGAAGAATGGATAAGTGACCTGGAAGATAAAATAGTGGAAATAATTACTGCAGAGCAGAATAAAGAAAAAAGAATTGAAAGAATTGAGGACATATTCAGAGACCTCTGGGACAACATTAAATGCGCCAACATTCGAATTATAGGGGTCCCAGAAGAAGAAGAGAAAAAGAAAGAGACTGAGAAAATATTTGAAGAGATCATAGTTGAAAATTTCCCTAATATGGGAAAGGAAATACTTAATCAGGTCCAGGAAGCACAGAGAGTCCTATACAGGATAAATCCAAGGGGAAACATGCCAAGACCCATATTAATCAAGCTGTCAAAAATTAAATACAAAGAAAAAATATTAAAAACAGCAAGGGAAAAACAAAAATAACATACAAGGAAATTCCCATAAGGTTAACAGCTGATCTTTCAGCAAAACTCTGCAAGCCAGAAGGGAGTGGCAGGACATATTTAAAGTGCTGAAGGGGAAAACGTACAACCAAGATTACTCTGCCCAGCAAGGATCTCATTCAGATTTGACAGAGAAATGAAAAGCTTTACAGACAAGCAAAAGCTAAGATAATTCAGTACCACCAAACCAGCTTTAAAAAAAATGCTAAAGGAACTTCTCTAGGCAGGAAATGAAAGAGAAGGAAAAGATCTACAATAACATACACCCCAAAATTAAGAAAATGGTAATAGAAACATACATATTGATAATTACCTTAAATGCACATGGATTAAATGCTCCAAACAAGAGACACAGACTGGCTGAATAGATACAAAAACAAGACCTGTATATATGTACAGGTACTTCAGACCTAGGGACACATACAGACTGAAAGTGAAGGGATGGAAAAAGATATTCCATGCAAATGGAAATCAAAAGAAAGCTGGAGTAGCAATTCTCATATCAGACAAGATAGACTTTAAAACAAAGACTATTACAAGAGACAAAGAAGGACACTACATAATGATCAAGGGATCAATCCAAGAGTAATATATAACAACTGTAAATATTTATGTACCCAACATAGGAGCACATCAATACATAAGGCAAATACTAACAGCCATAAAAGGGGAAATTGACATTAACACAATCATAGTAGGGGACTTTAACACCCCACTTTCACCAATGCACAGATCATCCAAAATAAAAGTAAATAAGGAAACAGAAGCTTTAAATGATATATTAAACATGATAGACTTAATTGACATTTATAAGAAATCCCATCCAAAAACAACAGAATACACTATCTTCTCAAGTGCTCATGGAACATTCTCCAGGATAGATCATATCTTGGGTCACAAAACAAGACTTGGTAAATTTAAGAAAATTGAAATCATATCAAGTATCTTTTCCGACCACAATGCTATGAGAGTAGATATCAATTACATGAAAAAATCTGTAAAAAATACAAACACATGGAGGCTAAACAATACACTACTTAAGAACCAAGAGATCACTGAAGAAATCAAAGAGGATATCAAAAAATACCTAGAAACAAATGATAATGAAAACATGACGACCCAAAACCTCTGGGATGCAGCAAAAGCACTCTAAGAGGGAAGTTTATGGCAATACAATCCTAAGTTAAGAAACAAGAAAAATCTCAAATAAACAACCTAACCTTACACCTAAAGCAATTAGAGAAAGAAGAACAAAAAAACCCCAAAGTTAGCAGAAGGAAAGAAATCATAAAGATTAGATCAGAAATAAATGAAAAAGAAATGAAGGAAATGATAGCAAAGATCAATAAAATGAAGAGCTGGTTCTTTGAGAAGATAAACAAAATTGAAAACCCATTAGCCAGAGACATCAAGAAAAAGAGGGAGAAGAATCAAATCAATAGAATTAGAAATGAAAAAGGAGAAGTAACAACTGACACTGCAGAAATACAAAGGATCATGAGAGATTACAACAAGCAACTATATGCCAATAAAATGGACAACTTGGAAGAAATGGACAAATTCTTAGAAATGCACAACCTTCCAAGACTGAACCGGGAAGAAATAGAAAATATGAACAGACCAATCACAAGCACTGAAATTGAAACTGTGATTAAAAATCTTCCAATGAACAAAAGCCCAGGACCAGATGGCTTCACAGGTGAATTCTATCAACCATTTAGAGAAGAGCTAACACTCATCCTTCTCAAACTCTTCCAAAATATAGAAGAGAGAGGAACACTCCCAAACTCATTCTACAAGGCCACAATCACCCTGATACCAAAACCAGACAAAGATGTCACAAAGAAAGAAAACTATAGGCCAATATCACTGATGAACACAGATGCAAAAATCCTCAACAAATACTAGCAAACAGAATCCAACAGCACATTAAAAGGATCATACACCATGATCAAGTGGGGTTCATCCCAGGAATGCAAGGATTCTTCAATATATGCCAATAAATCAATGTGATACACCACAACAAATTGAAGGAAAGAAACCATATGATCATCTCAATAGACGCAGAGAAAGCTTTTGACAAAATTCAACACCCATTTATGATAAAAACCCTCCAGAAAGTAGGCATAGAGGGAACTTACCTCAAGATAATAAAGGCCATATATGACAAAACCACAGCCAACATAGTCCTCAGTGGTGAAAAACTGAAACCATTTCCACTAAGATCATGAAAAAGACAAGGTTGCCCACTCTCACCACTATTATTCAACATAGTTTTGGAAATTTTAGCCACATCAATCAGAGAAGAAAAAGAAATAAAAGGAATCCAAATCAGAAGAGAAGAAGTAAAGCTGTCACTGTTTGCAGATGACATGATACTATACATAGAGAATTCTAAAGATGCCACCAGAAAACTAATAGAGCTAATCAATGAATTTGGTAAAGTAGAAGGATACAAAATTAATGCACAGAAATCTCTGGCATTCCTGTACACTAATGATGAAAAATCTGAAAGTGAAATTAAGGAAACTCTCCAATTTACCACTGCAACAAAAAAAATAATATATCTAGGAATAACAAAAGACCTGTAGGCAGAAAATGATAAGACACTGATGAAAGAAATTAAAGATGATACAAATAGATGGAGAGATATTCCAAGTTCTTGGATTGCTAGAATCAACACTGTGAAAATGACTCTACTACCCAAAGCAGTCTACAGATTCAATGCAATCTCTATCAACCTACCAGTGGCATTTTTCACAGAACTAGAACAAAAAATTTCACAAGTTGTATGGAAACACAAAAGACCCTGAATAGCCAAAGCAATCTTGAGTAAGAAAAAGGGAGCTGGAGTAATCAGGCTCCCTGACTTCAGACTATACTACAAGGCTACAGTAAACAAGACAGTATGGTACTGGCACAAAAACAGAAAGATAGATCAATGGAACAGGAGAGAAAGCCCAGAGATAAATCCACGCACATATGGTCACCTTATCCTTGATAAAGGAGGCAAGAATATGCAATGGAGAAAAGACAGCCTCTTCAATAAGTGGTGCTGGGAAAACTGGACAGCTGTATGTAAAAGAATGAAATTAGAATACTCCCTAACACCATACACAAAAATAAACTCAAAATGGATTAAAGACCTAAATGTAAGGCCAGATACTATCAAACTCTTGGAGGAAAACATAGGCAGAACACTCTATGACATAAATCACAGCAAGATCTTTTTTGACCCGCCTCCTAGAGAAATGGAAATAAAACCAAAAATAAACAAATGGTACCTAATGAAAGTTCAAAGCTTTTGCACAGCAAAGGAAACCATAAACAAGACAAAAAGCAACCCTCAGATTAAGAGAAAATATTTGCAAATGAAACAACTGACAAAGGATTAATCTCCAAAATTTCAAAAAAGAAATTAAAGATGATACAAATAGATGGAGAGATATTCCAAGTTCTTGGATTGCTAGAATCAACACTGTGAAAATGACTCTACTACCCAAAGCAGTCTACAGATTCAATGCAATCTCTATCAACCTACCAGTGGCATTTTTCACAGAACTAGAACAAAAAATTTCACAAGTTGTATGGAAACACAAAAGACCCTGAATAGCCAAAGCAATCTTGAGTAAGAAAAAGGGAGCTGGAGTAATCAGGCTCCCTGACTTCAGACTATACTACAAGGCTACAGTAAACAAGACAGTATGGTACTGGCACAAAAACAGAAAGATAGATCAATGGAACAGGAGAGAAAGCCCAGAGATAAATCCACGCACATATGGTCACCTTATCCTTGATAAAGGAGGCAAGAATATGCAATGGAGAAAAGACAGCCTCTTCAATAAGTGGTGCTGGGAAAACTGGACAGCTGTATGTAAAAGAATGAAATTAGAATACTCCCTAACACCATACACAAAAATAAACTCAAAATGGATTAAAGACCTAAATGTAAGGCCAGATACTATCAAACTCTTGGAGGAAAACATAGGCAGAACACTCTATGACATAAATCACAGCAAGATCTTTTTTGACCCGCCTCCTAGAGAAATGGAAATAAAACCAAAAATAAACAAATGGTACCTAATGAAAGTTCAAAGCTTTTGCACAGCAAAGGAAACCATAAACAAGACAAAAAGCAACCCTCAGATTAAGAGAAAATATTTGCAAATGAAACAACTGACAAAGGATTAATCTCCAAAATTTCAAGCAGCTCATGCAGCTCAATGTCAAAAAAACAAACAACTCAACCAAAAATTGGGCAGATGACCTAAATAGATATTTCTCCAAAGAAGATATACAGATTGCCCACAACCACATGAAAGAATGCTCAACATCATTAATCATTAGATAAATGCAAATGAAAACTACAATGATATATCCTCTCACACCACTCAGAATGGCCATCATCAACAAATCTAGAAACAATAAATGCTGGAGAGGGTGTGGAGAAAAGGAACACTCTTGCACTGTTGGTGGGAATGTAAATTGATACAGCCACTATGGAGAACAGTATGGAGGTTTCTTAAAAACTAAAAACAGAAATACCATACGACCCAGCAATCCCAGTACTGAGCAGATACCTGAAGAAAACCATAATTCAAAAAGAGTCATGTACCACAATGTTCATTGCAGCTCTATTTACAATAGCCAGGACATGGAAGCAACCTAAGTGTCCATCAACAGATGAATGGATAAAGAAGATGTGGCACACATATACAGTGGAATATTACTCAGCCATAAAAAGAAACGAAATTGAGTTATTTGTAGTGAGGTGGATGGACCTAGAGTCTGTCGTACAGAGTGAAGTAAGTCAGAAAGAGAAAAACAAATACTATATGCTAACACATATATATGGAATCTAAAAAAAATGGTCATGAAGAACCTAGGGGCAAGATGGGAATAAAGACACAGACCTACTAGGGAATGGACTTGAGGATACAAGGAGGGGGAAGGGTAAGCTGGGACAAAGTGAGAGAGTGGCATAGACATATATACACTACCAAATGTAAAATAGATGGCTAGTGGGAAGCAGCCCCATAGCACAGGGAGATGAGCTCAGTGCTTTGTGCCGCCTAGAGGGGTGGGATAGGGAGTGTGGGAGGGAGGGAGATGCAAGAGGGATGAGATATGGGGATATATGTATATGTATAACTGATTCACTTTGTTATAAAGCAGAAACTATTACACCATTGTAAAGCAATTATACGCCAAAAAAGATGTTAAATTAAAAAAAAAAAAGATTGATGACCCAAGTCTATCATTAAAGAAGATGAGGTTTCTTCATGGACTCTCCAATGGTTTACTTTCATTAGGCAAAACAATAAGAAATTTCACTTGGTTGGGAAAGGTGGGTGCAGTGTAAAAAGGAATTTGAATGAGATATTCTAAGTAATGATTTCTACTTTTAGAGTATCCTTGTTTACTTTATCATATTTGGTCCTTCTTCTATCTTTGTATTATCATTCTCTTTTGCTTACGCTCCAAAATCCTGTTTCATAACCTAAAGGGTATATGAACTCACTGAGAATTATGCCAGGAGTGAGCCATTATTAAGGTGGCTAGTGTATAGAATGTCTCAGGGGTGGGGAAGCAGAATGAAACTTTGATAACTACATAGGCAGATAGGCAGTAAGCCTGCATAGCATAGTGGCAAGGCATGGACTTTGGAGCCTGTCTATGACTTAACTTATTTAAACCTATTTCCTCATTTGTAAAAAGGGGCTAATAAGTATACCTATTCCAGGCATTTTATGAGGATTAAAAAAGTTAATATCTATTAAAAGCCCATAACTGCCAGAACATTGCCAATGTCATATAAATTTAATATATGTGTATATACATACATACATATACACACATAGCCAGTGACATATAAATTATATATGTATATATAAAAAGTCAATCATCATATATATGTACACATATGGATAGTCATGTAATTTGCAGTAATTATTTAAAATGAAAGTTGGATTTGATCAAATCAATAATTTTGTTTTGGAATTAGTAGAGAAGTAAGAATTTATAATATTTGCCTTATTATTTTTAGAGTTTGGTATACTGACCTAAGGGTTATAGGAGGCTATAAGCTTTAAATGAGGTTTATGAGAACTTTTCAAACAAGGGCATTAGTAATTTTATTAGGCATTAATTATGCATAAAAATTAGCTAAAAGCTGTGACTTAAAGCAACCGTAGGGCTTCCCTGGTGGCACAGTGGTTGATAGTCCTCCTGCCGATTCAGGGGACACGGGTTCGTGACCCAGTCCAGGAAGATCCCACATGCCACGGAGCGGCTAGGCCCGTGAGCCACGGCCGCTGAGCCTGCACGTCCGGAGCCTGTGCTCCGCAACGGGAGAGGCCACAACAGTGAGAGGCCCGCGTACCGAAAGAAAACAAAACAAAACAAAAACAACCGTAATCATTTCTTACCTCTCATGGTTTCTGTGGGTTAGAAATTCAAAATCAACTTGGTTGGGTGGTTCTGACTCAGGATCTCTCATAAGACCACAGTAAGACGTCTGCTCAGGCTGCAGTGATCTGAAAGCTGGGAAAAACAAACTGGGAGCCCAACAGGTGGTTCACCCAAGGCTGGCAAATTGGTACAGGTGTTGGTGGGTTTTAATTCCCCTCCATGCGGGCTTCTCCACAGGGCTACTTAAGGATCCTTAGGCCAAAAGGTAGCTTCTCCTAGACACAGCAAGTTAAGAGCCCCCAAAGAAACATGCAATGCCTTTTAAGGTCAATCTCAGAAGACACATTATCACTTCTGTCATATTCTATTACCCATATGGGTCAACTCTGATATAATGGGTGAGAGGGCTACATAAGACCATAAATAACAGGAGGCTATTTTCTAGGATGTCTATCACAGGAATAGATTATCATCATTTGTCCGGAGGGCTGATTTAGACATGTGGTCCGCCCATCTGGTCTATTTACACTGTAAGACAATATATTCACTTCTGAAACAAACATTTACTGAGAACCTATGTGTCAAGCAAAATATTACATGTTTGGTGACATGAATTGAAGAAAACAAAACATAAGATGCAAGGGTGTAGAGAAGTTGGATGCTTTTATAATAATCCAGGAGAGCTGGTGATGCAAAATAATTGACACTGCCAGTAAAAAGAGGAGATGTCTTGTTCTCTCATGACTTTGGTCAGTTTAAATTAGTCCCTCAGACTTTGAGTGACTCTAAGTTAATGTATCAATATACAGTTAATATATAAAGTTAGTCCCTGGTCATAGGAAAGAACTACTCCTTGGAATGATGGTGATCCCACCAAGTCAGAGATACCTTCCGGGGCTTGGGCTAGAAAGTCAGAGAACAACTAATGTGTTCATTACTAACTTAGGGAGAGTAAGAACCATGACTAAATTCATAGGGGTGCCATATGCTGGAAGTGAAGGAAAGATCACTTATATTTTTGAAGGCTTTTTATATGGAAGAGAAAATGAAGTACAAGTCACATGGAGATGGATTTCTGTTCAATAATGATAATTTTAAGATGATTTGATTCGCTATAGCTTAAGTGGTTGCTTTATTTGGGAAAGCCTAGTTGGCTGTTTGTGATTGGTTGTTCCTAAGTTTTATTTTCTGATTCAAGTGCCTTGACACTGGCTTGGGTTTTGATTTGCTTATGTAGACCACCAAGGTATTAAAGCCAACTCAGTCGAATGGTATCCTTATTTAATTTTTATTTAATTATATAATATATATATAAAAAGATATTGAGAATAGCTGTGTGTTCCTTCCTTCAAAACCCACACTGAAACAATGAAGTATAAGCATACATTATGAAAACTGTAGGAGCTGAGCTTCTTTTGACAATCATGTCAATTCTCAAGTGCATTCAATGATACTGTGTTAGTGAAATAAAAAGCTTCAGAAAACTTAAGTAGCCTAAGTTTCATTTACAATAAGGATTGGACTTCCTGCCAAATATGTCTTTCAAAATCAAGTAAAGGAGACAAAGACTTCTCCAAATTCTCCAACACCAGGCTTCCACGGTATTTCCAAATTCAGAAGGGGGAGAGAGGGTAGAGCCACTCGGATTGCAGCATAGCTGCTAAATGGACTTAAACTGCAATCATCTTCCAGTAAAAATATCAGTAGCACATTTCAAATGGGAAGATACCTAATATCACTTCACATCTTGTTTTAATTACCTTTTCCTCCTCAAAATTCTAATGAAGCGATTTTGCATTTACATATCTTTAATGATGTTTCAATCATCTGTTATGAATATAGGCAATTTGCAACTTTTATTCAACATACTCAGATGTGCATTGTTTATGAATTCTGATGTTTAATAGATAATTGACTAATTACATCTTGTTTAGAGCTGAATTTGTTAAGCATGCCCCATAGACTTCATTTTTATTCCACTTCAATTCTGGAAGTCTTCCATGTTCTCTACTCTAAAATCCTGAATAAAAAACCCTTATCCTCTAAAAGCTGTGAATTCCCAAGTTTATAAATGCATTTATCCTATCTCACTAAAATTCCATGGGTAAATACTAATAGTGGTAAGTCATCATAGGATATTTCAAGTCACCTGGCTGTTATCATTTACTGGCTCCAGGGATTACAATGGTCTGAAATGTTGCTTTCTCCCAGGCCCTCCACCAGAAGATTCTAGTTCATCATTTAGAAATTCTTATACTTAGTTTCTAAGCACACATAACATTATGACAATCACTGAGGTTATGTAAGGTATTTAGAAAGATAAGAAAGCAAGAGTCTTTGGAGAAATAATCAAGTCTGAAAGTGCTGTGGTTTCTTTGTTTCTGTTTTTACAGTATATAGCGTTCCATATTTCTGTGTGTTACTAAGAATTTGTCAAGCTTGGATAACTAATCCCATATTTAAACAGATTTAATTATCCAATACACAGCTGATTTTCTAAACTGTCCACACTGAATTTGCTGAATAAATATTACAAATGAACTATATAAGGAATGATTTAAATATTTAAAAATGCAAATGCAAACACTTTCATATCTTGAGAGAAGAAAAAGTGAAACAGGAAACAATAATGGAATTTCTTAAAGGTTTTCTCCTGAATTTTTGCCTGCTGAGTAGACTAATGATATCAGGAGACATCCCCAATGACTCCCTATCACTTAACACCAGTCTTTTCTTCCAGACCAGGTGAAACAGCTTTTACACAGAGAAGATGCAGTGTTCTTTGATTACTGCAAGTAACTTCAGGATCACATCAAAGACTTATCTGGGGCTTTGAATCCTCCTTAGACAGTTACATTTTCAAACAGTATCAGACTTTTAACTTTTATTAATTTCTTCTTTTGTAAACACTCTATTCCCAACAACTATATCAAGCCATAATAATTTCAGTCATTGTAATTTCTTTAGATATATCATCTTCTAGTATTTATATCTGCCAGTAGATATTGCGAAGAAATTTTCTGAAGGACTCCATGTGGAATGTGATCACGGGAAAAGACAGGTATATAACCACTTAAGATCATTTTTATGTTAAAATGTGAGAAATAAGTGTGTGATAAACCATGGCCCCTCAATAGTCCTTGAGAATACAAGTGAGTGCCTCAACCAGTTTGTAGATTTTTGTTTTTCTTTATTTTTAATTTCATTTATAATTAATATTTTTCCAGTTATCCATTATTACTGGATCTGGACATCTTATGATTAGTTTTAAACACTTTTAGAGTGCTTACCACAACGTAAGCAGAGTTGCTTTTGTTCATTATCTATATTAATTGATTTACTTATATCAACTCTTTTTTTACTAAATGAGAATTCTTGCTCTGACTCTAGAACGTCAGAAGTGATATGCCATTAAATATCCCTTTACAGGGAACCTTATAAAACTGTAGTTGATTATTTTCAAATAATCTATTTGTATTAATACCTTAACAATATCTCCACTGAAGTTTAGTGAGTCACTTCTACCTTACTTTAAAATGTATGTTTATTTTTTTCTTTTTTGATAATCTATAAAATACTTAATAATTACTCTGTATCAGCCCTTCATGAAATATAAAAGTAAACTAAACACACCACCTAATCTCTGTAAGTTCAGAGTCTAAAATGTAAATGTAAGTATAATAATTCTCAAAAAAGAAAATATGATATACCTTAAGAGGTACATATATAGTCAATGGGAAGCCATGAGACCTAATTATTTTTTCCACTTGAGAAGATTAGGTAAGATTTCTAGAATTTGCAGCTTTTGAGATGTAATGTCTCACAAGTAGATGGTTTAGTCAAGTCACATATGAGGAAAGAGAGCCTTTCAGGCAGAGGGAACATAAATTGTGAATAGACATAGGGGAAGGAAATCACAGAGAAAATTTCTGTAGTATAGTTGGACACTGTGAGGCCCAAAATGATGTTATCCCAGAAAAAGCTTACCAGTGTGAATCCAGACTACAATCAACCTTTCCTGTTTGTGTGAACAGAATGGGAACCACTATTTACAAAACTCTTCATGAAAGATGTCCAGATATTGAGAGAAATAATGAATAAATATATAAATATAATATAAAAAAAATATATATATTCATAGATACATATTTTCATGTAGATGAATATACACTTGTATATGCGATATATGCACACATATTACATATACTATATACTTATGCATATATAATATATATTATGCATGTTTTATAATATATATTATGTATGTTTTATTTATATATATATAATTTATAGTAAATCTTTCATAGTTCAGCAAAAGCAACTGAGGCAATTAACTCCTCAGTGCATGCAAAAATATCTCTGCAACACTAAAGCATTGTAGAGCCTCCTTTTGAAACAGGTTTGGAGGAAACATACCAGCTTTCTTCCCTTTATAAAGACACCATAACTCATTATGGCAAGTTTATTTCTGCCCTGTATAACTCTTTGTGCTCATTTATAGATTGGTCCTACAAATTTTTCTTAAGCGTCTACAATATGCACTGCACAGTGGTAAAAGTGGGGATTATTAAACACACACACACACACACAACTGAATACAATGCCTATCTTTTTAAAATAGTTTGCAAAACATCTGGGAGAGAAAAAAGCATGGAAAAATATAGATGAAGAACTAACTTTTATATGAGTGCTATCCTGAGTGCCTAAGAGAGTTCAATTTAGGAAGCAGTTTCTTCTACCAGGAGATTAAAATGAAGTCATAAATGAGAGGTTCTACAGACACTAGTTGTTGCCATCATAATTATTGTATATTAATTTAGGCATCAAAAAGACATCTACTGATGTGTATCAAGCATGCATATTCTTTATTTTTATTATCTTGATTTTTTAAAAATGTTCTTAAGTTATTCCCCCCCATACTTTTCTTATTCCACCTTAAATTTCACATGCCTTACAGCCAGAGTACCCACACAGTTAACTTTCCTAAAGGGATCAACTTGACAAAAATCAGAACAGATATTTGGACTTATTGAGGCTAAATGAAAACAGCTCTAAATGATTCTTCTCCTTCTAGCCATCATGTACACCCACTGTTACTATAAGAAAAGTAAGTGTAACCCTCTTTCTTCAGACAAAAACTCCATTTAAAATCCAATGATTTAGTTATAGTTGGGTCCCCATCTATGGCTCAAGCCTCTCCTAGGAAGCTCCAGAATTCTGAATGTCAATTTCCATGCTACAGAAAAGTAGGTTAGCATCTGCCTGGTGAAATTCTTAGAAAATCACATTACTCTTCTTTCTTTGGCAAATGGCATGCTAGAGAGGGAACTGAGGACCATCCTGTAAAAAAAAAAATCTTTCTTCAGGAGAAAGCCAATCTGATGGCCCATTTGATATTCTTAGTAAAATGGGTAGCCTTGCATATTTTGACAACTGGTCAACCCTCTAGGAGTCTCTTCCTGCTGTCAATAGTATCTGTATGGCTATAATTTATTAATGGCCAATGATGTGATGGGCACTGTCACGGACAGCTCTTAAGTATCACTAATCTACATTTTATAGATGCAGAAACAGAATCAGAGGCTTTGGATGACTAACCTAATTTAGCAGCTGGCAGAGACTAGAGGAGGGGATTCAGCACTAAGCTAAGATTTTCACACTGAGGTAGTCCGTCCATTGGAGTCTCCTAGTGAACCCCCAGGGCACACATCTTTTACTTGTCGTCTTTCCCTTCCTGAGTGGGTTACTGTGAAAAGTCCACTTAACCAGGCCCTGTGGCATAAGACAATCAAAGAGCCCTAGATTTACAATTCAACCACCTGGCCTAGTGTGAAATGTAAACCCTTTGGATTTCATCCCCTTTACAATGAATGGAAGCAGTTCATGGCATTGGCTTTGTGAGGCAGCTTTGTAGCTGCTATGTATTCCATGTTAGGAAACAAAGTGAAAACTGAAACTTTCTCAGGTGTTTTGGAAAATATTCTCTTTACAGAGAGCTTTACCCACATTGCCCACTATTGTGTAGGAAAGGTTTCTGTCATTTCTCCACATGTGGGATGGCAGAAAGGCATTCCACTCAGAGAGAACGGCATGTAAAAAGCCTGGATGCATGAAAGGCTGATGAAAGAGCTGGTTTGCTGTGTTGAAACATGAGGGACTGATAGAGATCTGGCTGAAAAGGAAGTAGGGTCCATTTGAAAGGTCTTTTCTACCTGTCTAAAAGGGGGTTGGCTTAAACCTATGATTAATGTGTGTTTATGTGTGTATTCACAGGTGAGAATCACAGGTTTTTAACTTTTTTTTTAGCCGTACGCGGGCCTCTCTCACTGTTGTGTCCTCTCCCGTTGCAGAGCACAGGCTCCAGACACGCAGCCTCAGCGGCCATGGCTCACGGGCCCAGCCGCTCTGCAGCATGTGGGATCTTCCCAGACTGGGGCACGAACCCGTGTCCCCTCCGTCAGCAGGCGGACTCTCAACCACTGCGCCACTAGGGAAGCTCAGAATCACAGGTTTTTAAGAGTAGTATGGCCACATTTGCTTTAGAGAGAATTTTAGAGTAGGGGGTGAATTGGAGAGGTGAACTATTTGTTGCAGTGATTAGGTAGATGGAAATAAAAAGAGGGTTTGGGTATTTTACAGATTAGTATAATATATACTTCCAACTAGGACTTTACAGTTTACCAGTTTTAAAAAATAACTAATGTATTTTTTTGTCTGTCAGAAAAGCATGCCATTAACAAACTTTGCTAGAAATTTATTTTCCTTTTTACCTCCTGGAAGTCTTTTTATATCCTACCATCTTTCTTTCCTTTCCTGAATGCAGCCAAAAAATCAGCATTAAATGTAGGATGTTTCAATATTTATTTATGTCATGAACTACGCAGGATACTGAACTGATAAATGGAGAGTTTTTATCTGTTTGGGTTAATCATACCTTGTTAATAAGAGTTAGTTGGTAGGAAATCTGTAATTATAGAAGCCAAATCCATATTCTGGAGACTTAATCTCCTTATCTTCTCAAAGAATCTCAACCAATGTATAAATTTTCTTGGCCACATAATCAGCATACCTGCTTATAGAAAAAATTAAGTTCTGCACCATGAAATTGGAACATAATTGGTAAAATCAATTTCTTGAATAACGTCACGGGAGGATAAAGGTCTACCAAGGAAGGTAAAAAGAAACCCAATTCAATAGTCAAACTAGCCATGACATTCCTTAAAAAATTAAGCTTATAGATGAGCTGTCAGTGTCTAATTAAAACACAGTAAAACAGTGAATAACCCTTTTAACAATATAATACTTTTCTCATGGCAATCATTTCCCTTATATAGTCAGTTTTCCATCTTAGGTAAAGTCTCACTCAGAAATTCAATTCTATAACCACAATTTGCCATACTACAGTTTACCGTTTAACAACATAATTTTTCTGTGGAAAATAAGACATTCTTTACTTGTTATGAGTCACTACCTCCATATGGCACATGAAAATCCTATTGTGTTGAAATCAGGGCACGTAGGATAGAAATAGTGACTCTGGCACTAAAGTTCTGCTTATTCTGAGAATTATACTGCCCCAGATGCACCTTTCACTATTCTCCTATTATCTTATGCTCCAGCCATTACAAACCATTTACAAGTCCCAAACACACTCATATTTGGCTTCCTACCTTTGCACTGGCTGTTCCACTTTCCTGACATAATCCTTGCTTCTGTCCTTCCCTTTTAATTAGCTAACTCCTACTCAGAGTTTTCATCAGCAACCAACTGGATGAGGCACGCCTCCTTTCATTTTTAACACTCCATTTTATATCTAATGCAATAATTATTCAGTACTGTAATTCAGATTACCTTGTTTGTCTCCACTTTCATATTGAAAGATCCCTAAAGGTAGAGAAAGACTCAATTTTACTTCATCTCGAATTTTACTTCACAGTAAGAGTCAGTTGACCGAATATGTGTAAATAAGCAACTGACAGGAGTGAATGAATGAATAAATAGGTAAATATTAACTTAGAAAAAAATCACATTATATTTATTGGCAACCTCATCTCACATTTAAGTTGTGCTAACTACTGACAAAAATCCTTAATGGTCTTTATTACCAGTCTACCCAAGTGGAAATGTAATAGGCCCTGGTCTATATTTCAGTTAAATTGCACCTTGTTGGATTTAACTCTTTATCCCAGATTGGTGATAATTAAACTTTAATCTGCATAGGAATCACTTGAGTAAAAATGCTAAAACTTCACGTTTGTGGTCCTATCATTATAGATAGGGGGTATGGTTAAGAATTCTGACTTCTTAAAAAATACTTCAAGTAAATCTCATGTAGGTGAACCAGAAACCTTATTTTAATAAAGATTCTTCCACCAAATCATCTTAATTCACTTGTGTCTTGCATTTACTATCATGTCTAAATTTCTTCCACCCTAAAAAGTCTTACGAGTGCACCCTGCATTCTCTTATACAAGTCACTGATTCTACCCAAGAAACTCAGGAAAGAACGATGCAGCCAGAACAAGGTGATTCCCTCTAAGAAAATTACATTGAGTCATCAACAAGGATAAAGCAGAAGCTACTCAAAAGCTTGTCTTTAAGTCTATCCCTTAGTTCACCAATTTATTCACAAGTATATGTTGACAGACCATGTCAAATGTGAGCCTCAGCCCCATAAACTCTATATTGACTTATTTTCTCTAATCAATTTATAACTTCATAGCATAGGGAAGAAATGTGCCTGATGGGACATGTCCTAGCCTCCATGAAATCGTACAAGTTTAAGCTGTGGCTCTTTCTCTGAGGTAAGTATAAAGCAGCCTTTAAAAAATGGTTCTAGAATTTTCCTAAGGACTAACACCAAATAAAATATTCTTCCCTCTTTTAAGAAATATATATGTCATCTAATTTTAATCCTCACAACAATAAATCCTTAGGTTTAAATCCCCTTTTAAAACCTAAGAAGAAAAGCACTGGTATTTTAATTCTTTAAATAAGAAATTCTTTAAATAAGAAATTTAGAAAATGAACATTCAAAGAAGTAAGTAGTAAAACTTGACCTGGGGTAGTCTAATGCCTGAGTTTGTGTCCATTCTTCCATTAGATCCCTGGGAAACAGAAGATGATATCTATAATAGAGCTATGTCTAATGACAGTACCCCTGGAAGCCCTGTTATTTGTAATAGTCAGAAATAGACCAAAATGAATCAACTGATGATGAATCTGAGAAGGACCCTTTGAACAAAGCTAGACTCTACACATGTGTCCTGTAACCATGTGTCCAGTGACACATGAAGTAACCACTTGGCACCTACCATGTATCAAACCTTGATCTTACCAACAATGATCTCATCATTGTAGGCAAACAAATGTAATGAGACATTGTACTTGTCTTTAAAGTTTATAGCCTATTAAGGAAAAGAGATGAGTAAACAAGATAGATCATCGTGACTGCAAAAATGCAGATCCCACAAGGAACTTTAGAGAGTCCTGAGACTGATGCCAACAGGATAGATCAAGAAAACTCCATGAAGAAGATAGTACATAAACACACCAGGATGGTAATAAAGTGGAAACTCCACTTTATTCAAGTCCCTACCCTGTGAAGATGTGGGGTTTTCTGTCCAGTGAATTCCCTCAGCAGGATTAAACTAAGGATTCAATTTCATTTTAATTGCATTAAATCCCAGAAGACTAAGAAAATTGCAAATTCAGTCCCTAAAGTGAAAAGACTATATCAGTATCAGTCTTCATATTTAACTGAAGCAGAATCAAGACCCACTAATTAGCAGAGGCAAGAAGAATAATTTAAGGTTTTATTTAATTGAAAGCTCATAACTTATAACACAACAATTATTTAATTAGCTCATTCTTATATTAATCTCTCTCCCTCATACTTATAAATTCCATCAAGTTAGCTCACCATACTTAGGTATTTAATAAAGTTTTCTGAACTCATTTTTGTATGGATAAGCATTGTTCTACATATGCAGGAAATGAGTTCTACAGATTCTAAACTGAAGGGCAATTATATACAAGTAAAAGGGTGATTAAAATTTTTTGACTGTTATTTCTTCTTCCAAAACTCCCTATCCTCAAACTCTCAACTTCGGTAGTGGAATTAGAAGTTATTTGAACTCTAACTGTTGAAAACATGAACATGTTTTCCAACAGAGGGAACTTCTCTTTGCCCATAAATACTAGAAGTATATATGGAATTATCTTTAGTGACCTTTTGCATAGAAGATGTTCCAAGGAAAAGCAACTTCTCTGTAATACATGATACATATGCCAAGTCTGCAGATATTCAATCAATTGTTGGTGCTCTCCTATATACTGGTGTTGATAATTCTTATTTTTTACCATGTATTAGTGTGAGTTTATGTGTACAAATGAGTAGGTTTGTGCATGTGTGTATGTAGGATGGTGGAAGAATTGGTTAAGGAGTCCTTTTTAATTTTAAATTAGCACTACATTCAGATTATGTGATATAATTCATATTATAAAGTAATATAACAGCATAATAGAAAACTTGGAAAGTGAAATATGAAAAACAAGTACTCTTACCACTCTAATCCAACCATAGTTATACTTTCTTGACGATTATTTTTGTATAGTTGTAATATTTTTCCAGTTATTTCTGTCCCATCATTATCACTTTGTAACATAAGCATTTTGCCATGACTCCTGTAGAATTTTTGTCTTCTTTTCACTCACATTCTTTCTCTCTCTCTGTCTCTCTCTCCCCATCTCTTCCTCTCTCTGTTTCTCTCTCCCTCCTGTGTCTGCAGTCTTTTCCTTGTTAATCTCTACTTTCTTCCCACATCCATTCCTCCTTAGTCTACCACTATTTGGCTTCGGCCTCACTCCTTTACTGAAACTGTTCTATCTAGGCCAAAAAATGACTTCCTACTTTCATAAATGAAATGGAGAGTCAACTCTTAACCTTATCTTAATTTGTTTTAGGAATGAAATGGGAGATCAGGGTGGGTAGGCAACATGTTATCAGAATTGGGGGCAGGGTGGGGTATAAGGGAATCTATTAGAAATCTTGAGATGACATAGTTCAAATGTTGCTAAAGTATCTGCATTTTTGCACTGAGATTCTTTCCCAGACTGGAGAGTTAAAGGGGTAGCAACAGATAAATGGCCAAGCAGATATGATAGAATAAAGTTGGTCCCTTCTTCATTTTTTTGCCTTTTTGGACTCGAAAGCTCAGGATCAATAATGCTAATAAACTACAGCTTCATTTTTCTTGCTCAGACTCCAGGTCTCTCCCCTAATTCAGGACCCTTTAGCCTGCTACATTAACAATTATAGTAACTTCTAACCAGCATCCCAGCCTCCAGACAATTCCCTCACTAATCCAACCTCCATAGTCATGAGGATGACCTTTCTTTCATATGTGGAAATGCTATATCATAAAATAAAATGGCCAAAGTTTCACCACTTTAACCCAGTTGTGGTTATAATTTCGTAATGTTTAGCTTGACATAATTGTATTTATATGATATAGATTAGTTTCTGTCCTACCAGCATCACTTTGCCATAGCATAAGCATTTCCATATGCCTCCTGGGAAAATAGTAGAAAAGATTTTTCATAGAACTTAAACTGAATGAGTATTGCTCCAATGCTGTCAGAAGCCCTTATTTTAGGAACTCAATAATAACAATGTACAGATAACAAATAGTAGTAACCAAACCACCAGGATTCAAATCTTGCCTCAAACTAAATAGTTTGTGACTTTCAATAAGTCATTTGATATTGTTATGACACAATATCTATATTAGAGAAGATACAATAATATTTATATCATATGATTGTTGTGAGATCAAATAAATTAAATATTAATGTAAGTAATATAAGTGTTTAAAACAGTGTCTGGCACATAGTAACACATGCATATGTGTGTGTGTATGTGTATATATATACCTCTCTCTCATATTATTACATCTGGAAAGCATGAGGAAAACATATACACAGATTACATTATATTTTATGGGAGGTAGGTAATTTATTATAATAGAAAAATCAAAGACTGGACTTCAGAAGACTTTGTATCTAATCTAGCTCTAACACTACTAGTTACTATGCAACTTTGGGCAAATCTCCTTACCTAGCTATTTACTACAATTATTATATCCTATAGGTTTCACAGATGAGGAAACTAAGTGTTAGAGAGTCTCTTGGCCAATGTTTCACAAATGGGAAATGAAACCAAGGACTCAAAAGTAACTCTCTACAACACTGCAGCTTCTGTAAAATACATGCATTGAATCAAGAGATCCTGAAAATTCTTTGACGAGCATCAATTACATGATACTCTAAAATAGCAACAAGTGAATAAATATAGTCGTCCTACTCAGTTAAAATGTATTAACTGAGACATTATTTAACACTTTTTAATAGACATTCTTACAAAACAAATAAAACCATGTCTGCTGATTACAAACAGAAAATACTATCTCATTCTTTACGGTGAAATTCATTTTTCTTTTTCTATTTCTTGACACAGTACCAAAAATCATAGACATTTAAGGATTGTTCCTTTTTTTTTCTTCCTGCTTGTTTGACTGTGATGGAAAATAAATAATGAAAACCTCTTTACTGTCAAGAACTGTTGCAGTGTATTCAGAAGCTCTACTAGTAACAATAGACATCTTTATGTCACAATTACCTTTATTGAGATATTTCCTCTTCCTTCTTTGATTCAAAAGTATGTTTTACAATAGCAGCATGAAGCCTATGTTAAGTATAAACTTCAGGAAGTACAATTGAATAGTATAATATGTTCAGTGCCAAAGTTCACACTGCGTGTCTCTTTACTGGGCATAAAACAAAGCTTCAAAGATTCCAGAGTCAGGTTCCAGGCTCCTGTAATTGGAGGGTAGATATCTTCTCTCTCAAATTAGTGCCCAAAATAGACTAGAAATAAGCCAGATGGTCCTGACTAGAAGCTCAGTGAGAAAACTTATGTTAATAAGTCCCCAGTTATGAATTAAAGATAAAAATTATTTAATGTAGAAATATCATTACAGTCCAAAGAGACGAATAGAACTAGGTGCAACTGTAGAGCTATTTAAGCCAAATGCTCCGTTTTCAATCAAGGAAATTGAAGTTCAGAGACGTTAGTAAGGTAACGTCTCTCAGTAAGTTCAGGAAAAAGCAGGGACTGGAATTCAAGAGTTAGGACTTTTATTGCAATGTAACTTAAAATGTGTTTTTCAATGTGCCATTTAACGTGTAAGACTGACATCATGCTAGCCTACCAGAGTCTGTCATTCTATTAACTGTAGACACATTGTTTTGCTTTTGTTTTTAATGAACTAAAATGGAGCATTTTCAATGAACACCTTGCTGCATATGAAGTTGTTAAAAATTTACGTTCAAGCTAAACCTGAAGTGAAAGAAACTGCCAGGGATGCCATAGGGAAAGTGTTATGTTATTGCAGAAAAGGAGGAATTCATTTTCAAACCTAAATATAAGCAAAAAAGGATTTTTTTTGCTGCCTAAGAGTTTGGACATCCCCCTTCTCAGTGCAGGTAGTAAAGTAACAAAGTAAAGAAGCAACCACCAGGGGCTTCCCTGGTGGCGCAGTGGTTGAGAGTCTGCCTGCCAATGCAGGGGACACGGGTTCGAGCCCTGGTCTGGGAAGATCCCACATGCCGCAGAGCAACTAGGCCCATGAGCCACAACTACTGAGCCTGCACGTCTGGAGCCTGTGCTCCCAACAAGAGAGGCTGTGATAGTGAGAGGTCCGCGCACCACGATGAAGAGTGGCCCCCGCCTGCCGCAACTAGAGAAAGCCCTTGCACAGAAAAGAAGACCCAACACAGCCATAAATAAATAAATAAATTTAAAAATTAAAAAAAAATAAAAATAAGAAGCAACCACCAGAAAGAGAGAAGTGATTCCACATGGGAAACACAAAGAGCTCTTGAGTCAGGGACAGAGAGCTATGGCATCCTCAGTCACAGCCAAATTTCAAAGATCATGTTAAAAGAAAACAAGGCAAAGCCTCTGTAAAAATCACATGTTACAGACTAAAAATACAAATATTGTATTTGGAACAAGTGAATAGGAAAAGATACACTGAGTCATAAAGGCTTCATCATGAGAATTAAAAATCCCACTAAAACTCTGATGGTGTGAGGTGGCAGGAATATGACATCATCAGGAAAAGTCAGATTGACCCAACACAAATATTATTCCCCTGGCCAAGTTGGCTACAAATTATTCTCAGCTCCTTTCACATGAGGACCCACTGACTGATATTGATATCACTCCTTAGAGCATTAGCACCATCAAGTATGATTAATATTGCACAGATATGCATAAATACGTTTAATTTTTGTGGGAGTCAACTTCAAATTTTAGTTTTAGTCATTTAAAAATGATTTGTTATCTTTGTAAATACCTGAGTGAAAAATATCTACTTTACCCTCTTGATATTGTTAAAGATTAATAGTCGTCAAAACTCGGTAAATCCTATCTGTTTGAGATTCAAGATTTTCATACAGGATGTAATGAAAACAGTTAAGGTAGCACAGCTCCCTACTAGACTTCATAACCACAGACAAACACACATGTCCCTTCCCTGAATTCCATGTGGGATTACTCTATATTGCTGTAGAATTATGAAATCAAGAGCAGGAGGCAGAGGTCCAATCCCACAACTCTTAAACCTAACAGTATGTTGCTGCTCAGCCTCTCCTTGACAACTGAAGAAATCTAGTTTTGTTTTCCCTTACTGTGTATTCTATGTAATTGATCTTGAATGTATGTTGGATTTTGATACTTACAGGTTTCATTTTTCTATGTGATTGTATTTATTTGTTTAGTTTTCTTATAAACATTATCATGTGCCATGTTACTCTTATGTTCACTAACTGACTTTCTCTATTCAAACTCCTGAAACTTTTATTTGTGTGATACAACTTGATATCATTTAGTCCAAAACATCATTTATCTAATTTATACATTTCAATATTTTCTCATCTTTATTATCAAAAATAATCCAAATAATCACTAAAGCAGATTAGATTACATTAAAATTATATATGAATATATACATATATGTATGTAAAATGAAAAATATAGACATATATTATATATATGTATAATAACTGAGAACTCTATATGTTACAGAAAACACTAATTATGATAGAGTGTGTCCATTCACTTCTAGAGCTTAGTGCCAGCTAGAAAAAAATAGGAAACCTCAGCTAGAGAAAATAGAAACACAATATCTAAAGTTCACTCTAGTTTTCTCTAGAAGTTTTACTGAAAGTTTAAATCAGAGATTACAAATTTGTTCTCTCTTATATGCCAACTCAATTAATTGTTAGAAGCAATTTTGGGACAGAGTCTGAGACTCCATCTGCTCTCAGCAGGAAAGGCTGTTGTATTTGAAAAAAATATGCCTGCTATGGTCAATGAAAGAGGACATCAGGCCATGTGGCTGATGTAATAACAATCTAAGGACTTAGAGAATATCATGCTCACAGTTATGTTGGGTCAGGCACAAAATAGCTTGAGAAACACAAAACATGACTACCATTCTAATGGACCTTGTATTTTATAGAAAAGTCTTATATGTAAGAATGAACAAGAACATGTAGTTGCTTCTATATAGTTGCATGTAATGAAAGGATTACTTCTGCAATATGTGCTAGACATGCTGTAAGAATTCAGAGTCTTATAAAAGCAATAAAAGGCAATAAATTAGTATGGTAATTTGATTAAAGACAGCTATTCACGCACTTAATAATGACTATGTGCAAATGATAAACACAGTTGCTAATTTTAACAAAAAAATTAGAAAATGAACATTTAAAGTTGACATTTTAAATGAAGTTTACTTTAACATCCCAAACTGTCAAATATTTAGGAAAATCTAATGAAAGTTGTTTAAGCTCAGTATACTGAAAACCAAAAACCATTGCTGAGAAACTTAAATAAGATCCAAATAAACAAAGAAATGTACAATATTCATGAATTGAGAAACTCTATAATTGTAAAGATGTCAATTCTTCTCAAATTGATCTCAATCAGAATGCAAGCAGAGGTATGTGTGTGAAAACTGATAGGCTATTTTTAATGCTATTATATGGAAAGAAAAAGCATCAAAATAGTTCAAACAATCTTGAAGAAAAACAAGACTGAAGAACTAATACTACCATATTTCACTTTTACTATAATTAAGAGAATATAGTATTGGCACAAGAATAGAAATTTAGATCAAAGAAAAGAATAAACAGTTTTGTTTTGTTTAAGATTCATACTTTTAAAGTCATTTACAACAAAGTGTCACTGCAATTCAATGAGGAGGGGACAGCACTTTCAATAAATGGTGCTGGAAAAGTTGGGTATTTTATATGGACAAAAAGTAAATATTTACTCCTACCTGAGACCATTCAAAACATTTAATTCAAGATGGACTATAAACCTAAAGGTAAAACCTGAAAAAATAAAGCTCCTAGAATAAAACAAAGACAAATATTGTAGTGACCTAGGACTCAGCAATTTTTGAAACAATAAATAAAATTCACTAACTATAACATAGGAGATTAATGAATAGAACTTATTAAAATTAAAACAAAAACACTTTTTATAAATACATTAATAACATGAAAATGCAAGCCACTAGCTAGGAGAATATATTTTCAATATATATATCCATATATATAGGAAACAACTCTAGGATATATTTTAAAAAACACTATAAATCAATTAAAAACATGGAAAATATGGGCAAAAGACTAAGTAGGCACTTTAAAATGCCTAATTTATAGGGCACTTTCAAATGCTTTCTACATATGTGACAAAGATATTAAACATCACTAGTTGTCAAGGAAGTGGAAATTAAAACCATGTCAAGCAGTTGTATACATCCAACAGAATGATAAAAAGTAAAAAGATGGAAAATATTGTATTGGTAAACATATGTAGTAACTAAAAGTCTTACAATGGGATATTACATATGACATATTACATATGACATATCTGTTATCATCTATGTATCTATCTGTCATCTATCATAGGATTTTAAACTGCCACAATCAATTGGTACAGCCACTATGGAGAACAGTATGGAGGTTCCTTAAAAACTAAAAATAGAGTTACCATATGATCCAGCAATCCCACTCCTGGACATTTATCTGGAGAAAACTATAATTCAAAAAGATACATACATTACAATGTTAATAGCAGCACTATTTGCAATAGCCAAGACATGCAAGCAACCTAAGTGTCCATCGACAAGTGAATGGGTAAGGAAGACGCGGTACATATACACAATGGAATATTACTCAGGCATAAAAACAAATAAAATAATGCCATTTGCCAGCAACATGCATGGACCTAGAGATTATCATACTAAGTGAAGTAAGTCAGACAGAGAAAGACAAATACCATATGATATCACATATATGTGGAATCTAAAAAAATGTACAAATGAACTTATTTACAAAACAGAAACACACAAACTTCAGAAACAAATGTATGGTTACCAAAGGGTAAAGGGGGTCGTGAGGGATAAATTAGGAGTTTGGGATTAAAATATACACACTACTACATGTAAAATAGATAACCAACAAGGACCTACTGTTGGAACCATACTCAATATCTTGTAAAACTAATGCAACACTGTAAATCAACTGTATTTCATAAAAATTAAAAAAAATTAAAAGACACTATACATAAAAACACTTATGAGTTTATAGACATTATGTTGAGTGAAAGAAACCATAAAACAAAGTACACACTGTATGAATCCATTTACATTGCTTATGGGAAAAAGTAATAATAGATGTCAGAAGAGTGGTTACCTTGGGATGAGAGGATAATGGTATTGACAGGGAAGAGGCATCAAGGAATTTTCTGAGGCTCTGGAAGTGCCCTGTAGTTTGGCTTAAGTGGTGATTACATTGATTATATATCTGTGAATATTCACTGAGCTGCACACTTAAAACTAGTGAACGTTATTGTACGTGTGTTGTATCCCCCAAAAAAGTATACGATTTAAAAAGTTGCTCATATTTTATAATTAGATTGTTTACCATTGAAAATATAATAACATGGACTAACATTTTTAAAGTATACATTTATACATGTATGCCTTTTTAGAACCAAAACGGAACTTAGAAATCATTTTACCCAGTATTTACCAAAGCATGATGTATGACCCACCTTTGGGAGTATCCTCCAGAGAACTTGTTCAACATGGGTTCCTAGGACACGTGCAAGGCATATTGACGCAATTCTCTGAGGATAGGATTTGGAAATCTGTATTTTAAACATACCGCCTAGAAAATGTTTATGTCTGCTAAAGGTTGAGAATTACAATCTAAATCTACCTCTTAAGTTTACAGTTAAAACTTGAGTCTGAGTTGGTCCAAGGATATATAATAATCACTGGCACAATCAGGTTAAGATTCAAATAAATTTTGGTAAACTTTATGTATAACAAAGATATCTCATTGTATCTTCATAACTGCACAACATGGTAGCTGTTTTTATCTTTAGCTTTTACATATAGAAATCAATCCCGAGAAATTTTATCTCACCCAACTTCAGAAAATGATTAAAAGTTAGCTCCAGGGTTCAAATTCATACCTTCTGACTTAGAGTCCATTATCACACTGTACTTTCCACTATCTTGTAGATAAGTATTAACTGCACAGTCCCCACAATTTTATAACACAGATTAAATGCTTTTGGTATGGATGGAATGGTAAAACAACTCAAATACAGCAGAGTTATTATTTTTTTAATATCTTGTAAATAGCAGCACTACAGGGCACTGCTATGTAATGTGACCAGGTGAAAAATTCTACACCATTACCCAAATGTTTCTTGTCATGTCCTCCTAATCTTTCAAATATTCAGCTTCAGCAATTCTTAAAATGGCATTTCTGATATTCAGATAAATAGAACTCTTTGTATTTTACTCACCACAAGTTTCCCTTTTGGAATCTCTAAATCTATTGTTAACAAAGTGACTTATTGTATGAAGGCTTACTAGATAATTGCCTTTGGGTTGAAAATATTAACCTGGTATTGAACCGAAAGGATAAGTATATGCCAGATGGGATGAAGAGAAAGGATTAAGATATTAGAAAAACAAAACAAAGGCTCACTTTTTTAGTCCCATATTTTGAAGAAAAAAGCAGCATTTTCCCTGAGACAATTGTAAGCAGCATTTGTTAAATGTTAGTGATTCTGGAGCCCAGCCAGTCTGTGAGAAACTTCTCAGAGAAAAAGTCTCATAATTATGCAACACTTATGATCTATCAGGCACTTCTTAAAGTGATTTTATGTGTATCACCTCATTTCAGACATAAAAAAAAAGCTGAAAAGAAAGTATTATTACTATCTTTATTTTATTAATCGAGGCACAGATGGGTGAAGTAACTTGTCTAATCTATCACTCTTTCTGTGGTTACACATTACTTTGTGTATTTTCTATTGTGTTACTACCATGTCCTGCCTTATATTTGATAGAAGAAATAATTGTCGAAGAATATCTTGCTTTGGTTAGGTTTCAAGATACAGGTTTCCCTAGACCTCTAAAAATAGAATATTCCTAAGAAAACTTTCACAAGCTGAAATGGTGTAAAGTAAAGAAACAATTACCTTTGTTTTGTCATAAAAGCAAAAATATTCTTTGGATTTCTTTTAGTTAGTAAAAACAGGTACTAATGTAGGTCTTTCATAAAAACAAAGTGACATAAAACCAGCTCTGGAAAAGTGAGGATACCTGTACCTCAATGAAATTAAAAGGAACAAGGTGAAGTCTTTGAGAGAGGATAACCAGGAAAAGTTGGGCTAACAGCATCATTAACTACAAAAAGAGTAACAATTACTGAAAACCTATGTGATGGGGACTACAGTAAGTGCTTTATTTATATTATATCATTAAATCAACAAACACTATTTACTCTTTTTATCTAGATAAAAATGCCCTTAAGTGGGAATAACTTGACAATTATGACAGCATGAGTAAATGACAAAGCAAGAATTCAAACTAAAATCTGTTTCCAAAGCCCATTTATTTCTCCCCACTGCACTAAATACCAAATTATCTACGTCCCCATTTATTGTTGCTTTAACTAAATAATAGCATGGATTCAGACTGTTTTAAATATCATAGAGAAAAGCAGAGTTGTTTAACTGTGAAATGCTAACATCAGAGGTGTGAAGAGATATCACTCAGCTTCTTCTCAGGAAGAAATAAAGCTATTCTTCATTTGAAAGCCCCTATGCTCAGTGGAAGAAACAGAAAAAAATATGACACAGTAAAGATTTTCTACACTGCCTGGGTCTTCTCAATCTTTCAGGAAACAGTGCCATGAAATGGAATGTCAAGTAATTTTTACTTCAGAGCTTTGGTATCATTTTCACAGTGAGCACAGAAATTGGAAACAAAAGCTTATGAAGTCTAGCTTCTTAGTACTTGGCATGTTAATCTAGGAAAGACAAAGGGGCAACAGGCAGCATGCTAACTCTTAGATACTTTATATGCATTCGCTAAAGATAAGTTAGTTTACTCAGATTCAATAGCAAATCTATGGATTGGGTTTATTTTACTGCTTCAACATTACATAACACAAGAGTAAGTAGTAGCTTGAAAGTGGATACACATTTTTTTTAAACAAAGTCCATTAACTGTATTCAGTCATTCAACAAATATTTGTCATGATAAGGAAGAACCATCCTACAGTCTGAAAACATTGGTTTTATCAGTCACTCAGTGTTTCAAAACCTACCAATGGCTCTCCATCTCACTTGGAATGAAGTGCAAAGTTGTCAGAAGGTCCTACAAAATCCAGCAGTATCTCCACACCATTATACCTCTGATCGAATTTCCTTCTCTTATACATCTATTATGAAGCTCCAGCTTATGTACCTTGATCGATCTCCTACCTCAGTCTTTACATTAGCAGTTCTCTCTGCCAGGACTGCTTTTCTTGCCAATATCAGCATGCCTCACTCTGTCACTTCTTTCAGACCTTTACTCATTTTACCAAGGAGCCCTTTCCTGCCACACTATTTAAAATATTCATTTCAGATGGTAAAATGATGAGTACCTCATCTGCAGTTCTCCTTAAACTCCTTTCCTGCTTTATTTTTCCCCGTAGCACTCATCACCTCCTATGTACTGTTTATTTATTTGTTTATTTGTATTGTCAATATTTCCCTACAGACTAAAGCCACACATGAGCAGGGTTTACTGTCTCTTTTGCTTACAGCTGTGTCAACAACTCCTGAAACCATGCCTAACATACAGGAGATACTCAATAAATACTTTTTTTTTAATAAATGGGTAAAGGAATGAATAGATAATTGAAATTATGGGCTGATCTAGTAGAGAGAAAGCCAAGTTAACACAAGATCAAAGGACCAAGCAAAACTGGTCTTGTGTTTGAAATCTAGAAACAGGGGCCAATGAACATGAGGATGAGTGATGTGAAATGAGGGCAGGGTGGTAAGCAAATGCCAGGGCTTATAGAGCCCTCAGGACTGTGAAAAGCATTTTATATTGCACTCTAGGGCAATAGGAATTCTTTGGTAGCTCGTAAGGAGGAAAGTGATGACAACTAACTTGTATTTTAAAAGCTCACCCTGGTTATGATGTAGAGAGTTAATTAGATGCAGGCAAGAATGGAACCACTGCAGATGACAAGGTGAGAAAAAGTGATAACATTTAAGAGCAGGAAAATCATGGAGAGATACTGTTATGTTGTTGGGAAGACTTTTTAAGAGTCCCTGAGGACTAAGGGATCTAATTTTGCTGGGGTAAGTTCCTGTTATGATCATTCACTCTTTCAACACATAGTTGAAATGGAGAATTTTTCTAGGCACTCTGAAAGATACAGAGGTGGCTTACAATCAATTTTTTTTTAATATAATTGCATTGGCTTAGTTTTGAAAAAGTTACTTCCTCCTTGGCAATTCAGCTATAATTAGAGTAAACTATTACTAGAGAGGGAGAGAATTAAAATTCATAGATAACCTAAGTTATATCAGAGACAAGTGCTATATCTCAGTTATTTAATCCTCTTACCAACCCTGACAAATGAGACGATTTTGTTACAGAGGCTGAGATAATTTTTCCAAGAACAGGCAGATATGTGGTGGTTGAGCAGAAATTCATACTTTCTGGTTCCAAATATCCTGACTTTTCTTCCATACTAGATTCAATATTGCAACAGTCGTGGCTTCATAAACTAATCTATATAATTGTTTAAAAAAAACACACAGGCATTCACACACATACACATGCATACACTCACATGAAAAAACAGAAAAAATCAAACTTTTGATTAAAAAGTATAGCCTTAAGAAGAGTTGGAAAAAAAAAAATTGTAGATAGTCCATGAATGCTTTTTTAAAGAACCCGATGCTTTAGATATAATTTAATATTGTTCTCAGTTTTTAATTATTCTCAATCATTATTTAGTTTAACCTCATCTTTGACCTCAGGCATAAGTAGAATATTTCTTTCAATTCACCATAGCTAGATTTATACTTCAAATTAAAAATGTTTCCTTTGACATGCTTCTAATGATCTAGACGCTAGAATTAAAACAGCTCTTCTGGGGGAGACGGGGGAAGATGGCGGAAGAGTAAGACGTGGAGATCGCCTTCCTCCTCACGGATACACCAGAAATACATCTACACGAAAAATGATTCTAGAACTTTACTTGAAGTTTATCAAAGATCCGGGTTTATTTTGCCTTGTAGAATTCTACTTTTAACCTAAGACACACTGAGAAAATATTTCCCCCAAAAGGAAAAATAGTCATTAGTCTCCTCTGTCATCCATTCCTAACTCTTGTAACTTCCCTTAAAAAAGACTATCAAGGTAAGAAATCTTATACACTACTATATATAGGATGGATAGCTAATACGTACCTACTGTATAGCACAGGAAACTCTACTCAGTACTCTGTAATGACCATTATGGGAATAGAATCTAAAAAGAGTGGATATATCTATATGTATAACTGATTCACTTTGCTGTACATCTGAAACTAACACAACACTGTAAATCAACTATACTCCAATAAAAATTAATTAAAAAATATATATTAAAAAAAGAAATTCCTTTCCATAATAACACCTTGCTATCCATTCAGTTGTGTCCCCCCACCACACACACACACACACACACACACATGTGCACGCGCACACACACACGTGCACGCGCACACACAAAGATATGTTGAAGTACCTCTGAATGTGTCCCTAATTTGGTAAAAAAGTCGTTGCAGATGTAACTAATTAAGATGAGGTCCTACCGAAGTAGGGTGGATCCCTAAAGCAATTTGACATCATTATGAGATGCCATATGAAGACAGAGACACATGGGGAGAACGCAGAGATTGAATTTTTATGCAGCTTCAAACCAAGAATCACCAAAGGTTGCCAGTGAATCACCAGAAGCTAGCGAAGAAAACAACAAGAATTTCAGAGGGAGTATGGCTATGCTGACACCTTGATTTCAGACTTCTAAGCTCCGAAACTGTGAGAAAAGAATTTTTGTTATTTTAAGCCACATAGTTTGTAGTAATTTGTTCCTCAGCCCTAAGAAACCAATACACAATATAAATTTATATATCTATTATAGATTACAACATTTTTTATGCATTGTATCTAACTCAATTTCTCAATGGAATCCTTTCTTATATTTATTTTATCTATTTTAAATACATTGCCAATCCCTTAACCTGGTATTTATTTTTCAATAACTGCTCAGCACTTTCCTCACTTTATTAAAGTCTCGGTTGGAATGTCTCCTCCCAACAGAGGCCTTCTCTCTCCACCTGATTTAAAATAACACCTCACATCATATCTTATCCCCTCACTCTATTTTGTTATTTTTATACCACATAAAAATCCCTGACAGAGCCAGAGACCTTCAAGATGGTGTAGGAATAAGACATGGAGATCACCTTCCTCCCCACAAATACATCAGAAATACACAAACGTGGAAAAACTCCTACAGAACACCTGCTGAATGCTGGCAGAAGACCTCAGACTTCCCAAAAGCCACAAAACTCACCACACACCTGGCCGTGTGGCTGATGGGGTCTTGGTGTTCCAGCCAGGTGTCAGGCCTGTGCCTCTGAGGTGGGAGAGCCGAATTCAGGACATTTGTCCACCAGAGACCTCCTGGCTCTACATAATATCAAACGGAAAAAGCTCTCCCAGACATCTCCATCTCAACGCTAAGACCCAGCTCCACTAAATGACCAGCAAGCTACATTGCTGGACACCCTATGCCAAACATCAAAATAAGCTTCAGATGATTGAACAAAACAGCCATCATTTTACAGATGAGGAACTTGTTCTTAGTACTAATTTAAAATTAGAAAGGAAAAATTTCATTCACCCAATGATAGAAACTGTATATCTGAAAGAAACACCATCTAAGTCTAGCTGACCTGAATGCCAAGAATGGTATTGTTGTTTCTAAGGTGCCTTCTTAAAAGATTCCAGCTTTTAAGGCACTAGTTATTCAGATTGTTTTATATACAGCAAAGGTATATTATCTATTATTTATTTCTCAAGACCTCTTCTTTGCAAGGTTAAAATAGAAACTCTACTTCATTTTCATAAAACAAATTTTCTCTATAGAAGAATGTCGGCAGAGATTACTAAAGAGATTTTCTTATAATAGGAGCTTTTAAAGGGCATCAGACACACTCTGAATTAACTTATTCATTCATTCTTAATTAAATGCTGTGCCCCTGCTATGGGGCAAAACTCAGACTGAGCACTCCTAGGGCTTTAAAGATAAATATCAAAGAGTTCCTGTGTTCCAACCCCCGGGAAGAAATAAAAAAGGTGCATAAATCAATATAATTTTATTTAAGAAGTGATAAATCCATAAGATAGGCATCTAATTGTTAGGGGAAAAAAAGAGAGATTTGAAGCCAGAGCTGGGCAGTTTCACGTTCTCAGTGAGGTTTGATACTCTATTTATTCTCCTTCTCTTTAATCCTACAAGTGGTAAGCCCTTGCCATCATTTCTAGTCTCTGGGTGACTCACCATGCTTGTTTGTTCCCTTAACTTTGCCAACACATCTGTAAATCCATTAAAGTCCATTCACTAAAGCTGCTTCATCTGAACCTCTGGGGGAGAATTCTATTTCCTATGACACAATTGCTGTACTTATATTTCCTGGTTCATGGTAGGCACACCCAATAAATGGCAGCTACTATTATCACACATTGGACCATTCCTAATAATCATGTAGCCAAGTGCAGGCAGACATGAATTACTACTGCAGATATACATTCAACAGTATTAGTCTTGAAATATACCCCTCTGACCTTCCCATTAACTCACATATAGATGGTATCAATAAGTAAATGTACTAGAAATATTTGTTACGAATATATGTGAAATAGCACTCTGCTTTTAAAAAAATTACCCAGAGTTGCCTGTTTTAATCTTTCCCGCAAGTACTATAATATTTTCATCATTTATGATTAATAGTAATGCTAACTGAATATTTCTCAATTTGTGTTGTTTCCCTTTCAAATAATAAAGCAAAAATTCTATTTTTTTAGTGATATTTTTAATTATGAAAAGTGAAATCAGTAGAAGAAATGTAAAACAAAGAAATGAAATCTAAAACAAAACCTGAGCCAGGAGCTTGGGCATGGCCCCATCCAATACTAAGTGAATATACAGGTTTTTGTTATTGTTGTTCTTTGCTTCTATATCACTCAGATCCTGGAGTTTGCCTGGTGGTGAACAGGATCAACAGGTTGATAGCTCTTTCTTGATTCTGTGGGTGGTGTGCATTCTTAATTAGTGGAAATGTTTGTCTGGTTAATTCCTATACCGAATGAGACTCTGGCATGCTAACTAGTTGTGTGATCCCTGAGGGGTCAGCATCCCCCCACCAACTTCTAAGTGGGACAAGTTGTGTTCAGCAACCCGCTCAGTCCCCATTCATCACAGGAATAGGGGATTGAAATTACTCCTCATGAATGAGAAGTTCCCAAGTGTAGGTCATAAGCTTGCACTTGGGCTTTTTGCAAAACTGCTTCCAAATTATGTTAACGAAGCAGGTACAAATCTTCACTATTAAACAGGAGAGGACTATTGGTAGGAGATAAATTCACACGCCCCTTAAATGTAACGTTTATATTTTTTCCAGTTCTCTGAGGATGATCAAAGAAATTTAGAAAGAAGAAAAGAAAAAGAAAAGCAGGGTATCCTAAGTAACTGCCTTCCCTATATCCATCTCCCCTGCCCTCCTCTGTGAATAACGAGAAACTGTCACTCGTACTTGAGTTTGGAGGCCTGAAAGTTTCCAACAATAATAGTTGCAGGAAAGGCTATGGCCTGAAAGAGGAGTGGATAAAGGAAGAGGTAGGAGATTTAAGTTTAAAAGGACCCAGGCTCTAGGAAGAAGGGGAAGTAGAAATTTGATAAAGATATAGTGGCACCTCTCAGGAAATTTGAGGGACAAAATATGATGTCCCACAGTAGAAGGGTTATTGAGGCCTTATCCATGTGATAAGTGCAACAGAACTAGACAATTAGGAAAAGAGACTGGCTAGACCAGTCATACCAAGACTCCAAAATTCCAACTCTTTTAAGACTTAGATAATAATGTTGTAAGACAATAATACTGAGAGCTTAGAGTTACTTGTTGAGTAAAAGTCATTTTCTAGGTTTCCAATATTTGTGCTCACTTGGTAAAGGGAAGGGACTAACCAACTCACTTTCTATTCAGAGCAAAATCACCACTGATACGGTCATTGATACGGTAAAAAAAAAAAAAGCCATCTCAATGATCAGCTAGGCTGATTTTTCTCTAGGACTTTTAATTCCACCAGAAAGAAGCTATAGACACCATAATGGGATTAAAGAAAATAGGAGATAAGGGTCCTAGTACCTGGGTTTCATGAATGTATGAAACCCAGGGCTCAGAGAGATTGAGTAACTTACTCAGAATCACTCAGCTAGGAAGTGTTAAGAGCATGACTCTCGCTCCAACTGGGACTATTTCCACACTGCCTCTCCATTTGAAGATGTGAGCCACTAAAGATCTGAATGTTATGTCATTATTACTTTCCCCTTTATTAGCATATCATGCATTTAATCATTTAGTGTCTGGTATAGACAAAATTAACACAGGTTAATGTTGGATAAGGCCAATCTTTTATGGCATTCCACTGTTACTTACCAACATGTGCCTTTTATTTTAAGTTTCAAAAGTTAAAAAAAAATACTGCTGGCATATAAAGCAAGTTTCAAATATTTCATTGGTTGAAACTTATCCTAAGAAAACAAATGTTAAAATCAGAAGTACATGTGCAGGAAGAAATATACTTTAAAAATGTTTAGCCTGCAGGATTAAATTTAATGATAATTACATTTTTAGCACAGAAAATAAAATGATTAACATTTTAAGAGCCCTGATAAAAAATTATAGGCCATTGTACTTTAAAATGCTTGTTGGAAATTAATGATTGGCCTCTGGCATTTTCCACTTACTTTTCTGTCTTATAAAGATTTGAAGAAGAAAAGTGTTTTGTCTAAATCAAACATCTCTTGTATCAGACTGCACACTTAAAAAGTGCATGATAGTTATAAAAATGATTTAATGCTCTCCAATTTTGTTCTTAGACCACTCTTCAGGAGTGCCTGTAAAAAACAGACAAAGAAATAAGAGGGTCTGGAAGGGTGATGTTATGGGCTGAATTGTGCCCCACTCCTGAAATTCATATGTTGAAGCCTAAACCAACCCCAGGAACTCAGAATGTGATTGTATTTGAGTTAGGGCCTTTAAAGAGGCGGTTCACTTCAAATGAGGCTCTTAGGGTGGGCACTAATCCAGCTTAATAAGGAGAGGAGATATAAAGACATACAGAGAGACACCAGAGGTGCTTGTACCCAGAGGGATAACCATCTGCCAGCCAAGGAGAGAGGCCTCAGAGGAAACCAACCCTGCAGACAACTTGATCTTGGACTCCCAGCCTCCAGAACTGTGAGAAAATAAATTTCTGTTATTTGAGCCACTTGGTATATGATATGTTGTTATGGCAGTCCTAGGAAACTAATCCACTCAACATGTATTTATTTAATGACTTGTCATAGAATGCATGGAGAATGTGATATTCTGGCTAACTTAAAGTAAAAGCAATACCATTCATAAGATTATTAACTTTTAAAAATTTATAGGTAATATAATAAAAAAATCATTTCAAACATATTAAATTGCTGTTACAACAATGCTCTAAAAGCTTAAAGAATGTATGTCTTCATGAGGAAAGTCAATTATGATCAAACATTTTGGGGGGCACAATATGGTAAAAAAAATGTATGAGTTTCATTAAGGTCTATAAACAAAATATTTCAAGAATGTAACTGACAATAGAACCCAAAATCATGTATGAATAGCATAATGATGGAATAATCCCCCAACGTACTCATGTGCTTATTTGGGGCCCATTTAATAAGCAATAGTGATGAGATATCATAACATAGAGCTGTGCTGTCCAAATGGCAGCCCCTAGCTACACATGGCTATTTAAACTTAAATTGATTTAAATTAAATAAAATTTAAAATTCTATTTTTCAGTTGCACTAGCCACATTTCAAGTGCTTAATAACCACATGTGGCTAGTAGCTAAATTATGAGATAGGGCAGATATAGAACATTTCTAAGTCACCAACAATTCTGTTAAGAAGAATTCCTGTGTTCATGCCCTAGATTTTCCATTTACCAGTCATTTAATCTTTCTGTAACTCAATTAGTTTATTTTCAGGTAGGGAACAATGAGTAAGCCATTCTCAAAAGGTTATGATGAGGATTTAATGAGGTTAACACCTGTGAAGGTCAATTGTAAATTGAGAAATGTACATATAAGTTTTGTGCTATGCTGGTGAAAGCAGTGATGAATCAGATATGAATCCTACTTTGAAGGAGAGTATATTGCATAAGGGAGATAAGACTTGTCAGCAAATAACTATCATACAAAATAGAACGAGAGAGATACGTACTTAATAGGGGTCTACAGAGATATTGGAAGATTTTCCCCATTGCCTAGGTATCAAGTCAAAACTGTTAACAAGTCCTCCATGATCTGGTCTTCTGATCTCTTGATTATTTGTGTATTTTGTCTCTTGCCAGGCATCACCTTTCTTTATTCTACATTCTATGTAGATTTAGAGATTTTTTTTTCTAATTCAATTCTTCAGATAGGCCAAACCTCACTTCTAGACTTTTTTTTTTAAAACATCTTTATTGGGGTATAATTGCTTTACAATGGTGTGTTCGTTCCTACACACTTTATAACAAAGTGAATCAGCTATACATATACATATATCCCCATATCTCCTCCCTCTTGCATCTCCCTCCCACCCTCCATATCCCACCCCTCTAGGTGGTCACAAACCACCGAGCTGATCGCCTGTGCTATGCAGCTGCTTCCCATTAGCTATCTATTTTACATTTGGTAGTATATATATGTCCATGACACTCTCTCACTTTGTCCCAGCTTACCCTTCCCCCTCGCTGTGTCCTCAAGTCCATTCTCTACGTCTGCGTCTTTATTCCTATCCTGCCCCTAGGTTCTTCCCAATCATTTTTTTTTTTTTTAGATTCCATATATATGTGTTAGCATACGGTATTTGTTTTTCTCTTTCTGACTTACTTCGCTCTGTATGACAGACTCTAGGTCCATCCACCACACTACAAATAACTCAATTTTGTGTCTTTTTATGGCTGAGTAATATTCCATTGTATATATGTGCTGCATCTTCTTTATCCATTCATCTGTCGATGGACCCTTAGGTTGCTTCCATGTCCTGGCGATTGTAAATAGTGTTGCAATAAATATTTGGTACATGACTCTTTTTGAATTATGGTTTTCTCAGGGTATATGCCCAGTAGTGGGATTGCTGGGTCATATAGTAGTTCTATTTTTAGTTTTCTAAGGAACCTCCATACTGTTCTCCACAGTGGCTGTACCAATTTACTCTCCCACCAACAGTGCAAGAGGGTTCCCTTTTCTCCACACCCTCTCCAGCATTTATTGTTTGTAGATTTTTTGATGATGGTCATTCTGACTGCTCACTTCTAGACTTTGCTCATTTTCTTGGACTGTAACATAAGGCTGGGCTGCTCCATTTTGACCCCCAGATCCTTGCATCCTTTCACCTGGCTGAATCAGCCATTATTTCTCATCCCAGGAAACAGTTCTTCTCAGACCTCTCCTCTGAATCCTACTTAACACCACAATTAGCATATTTCATTGAAATGTCTTGTAAACTGAAATCCCCTGTCTCCCTACTGACTGGGTAATTACAAATCATTAATCTCTTGATCACTGTTAAATCCCCAACACCTAACACACTTGCTAGCTCATAGTAAGAGTCCAATATGTTGACTGAATGAAAGCTAAAGGAGAGAAAAGATGCTTTTAGCTGATGAGTTTGTGTACGTAGGTGAATCATCAAGGTATTTGAATGACCTCCTTCAAGTGTGACTTTTTTTTCTGTTTCTACTCAACCTTGTTGTGTGCACCATAAACATAGATTTCAGGTCTCTTCCTCATGTCTGATGTAGAATGTAGCTAACATTTTGGTTCCCAAGCTTAGTATTTGGCATAATTTATCTGGATTTTGCCATTTGATTCATTGCAGGATACTCATGCAAAGTTGGGTAGAAAGAAAAAATAGTAATTATTTCTTAGTCATTTATGCCTAGAAACGTTCCAGCCATTGTATATGGATTGTCTCAGGTAACCCTTACAACAACCCAGAGAGTTTAGTATTATATTTACTTGGTAGGTAAATGGAAGCTAAGAGAGGACAAGTGACTTGTCAGATGTTATGCAGTTAGTTAGTAGTGAAACTGGAGGTTGAACCAGGTCTGTCTGGTTTTAGAAACTATTCATATTTCACTGGAACACTAAGGGGACTGTGAGATGGTGACCTCATCTCTCAAACTATAAGTAAAATTTATGTACAAATTAGGGGCCATGTTTCCCTTAGGGGCAGGGTAAAAAATTTCTGATTTTTTATATAATTATGTTCCTCAACTATTATTTCTGTTGTCACAACCAGGTATGTTAAAAATATACTTTACTGTGCTTCCCTGGTGGTACAGTGGTTGAGAATCTGCCTGCCAATGCAGGGGACATGGGTTCGTGCCCCGGTCCAGGAAGATCCCACATGCGGCGGAGCGGCTAGGCCCGTGAGCCATGGCCACTGAGCCTGTGCGTCCAGAGCCTGTGCTCCGCAACAGGAGAGGCCGGCCACAACAGTGAGAGGCCCACGTACCACACACACACACACAAAATATATATATATATATATATATACTTTACTTAAGTTCATTCCATTTCTAGTCTCCTTGGGCATAAATATCTGATTGATCCACATAATTTGTTTCAGTTTCTCAGATTCCGTCTATCCCAAGATGTTTTAGTTGGCAATTTACTGTATAGAACAAAAATGTTATTTTCTAAATAAAAGAAAATAACAGCTTATATCAATAAGCAGTGTTCACTATTATCTTTTTACTTATTTATATGTCTATGTATGTATATATGTAAGAAATTTGAGATAAATTTTATAAAAATCTCTGGGGAAAGATGATTCTTTCCGAATATTTTGTAACTTGTTTCCATTTATTAAAGTTTGAGTTGATTTATTCAGCTTAAGCTAAACTGATACATTATTCATATTTACTGAAGGACATAAATAATGTTGATTTTTATATCCAAAAGCTCTTTTTACAAATTCACTAGGAAGTAGGCTATAACTCATTGCCAGTGCATTATCAACTCATTAGAACAGGAAATTTATAAGAATTTTTGTTCAGCTCAAGGGACAAAGGGTGTAACATTTACTCACAGGTAAGGTGAATGCTAAATATACCACAGACACATCAGAACAGTGACAAATTGTTATGTGCTCAACACTTTTAAAAAACAACTCTTGAAATCTCTTATAGGCAAGTTGTTCCATTGCATTTTAACTCTCTGTAAACTTGCCCCTCAAACATGGAACACTTAATTTAGTTTGCAAAATAAACATGTTGAATGATGACTGGAAAAGTACCCATGTTCCTAACATTCTCAGTGATACCTGTCCTGTCAAAGCCTTTTACTTTTCTCATCAAACGTCCAAACTCCAGGTCCTTCCATAGTATCTTTAAAATGGTCACATTAGAAAAATAGTGAGAAAAGTATCTTCAGTCATTCAGAATGCTGTTCACTGCGTCATTACACAAACTACTATGGCCAGTTTGGCAGATCAAATCGATCAGGTCCAGGGAGAGGAAAAAAATAAGGCAAATGGAAACTGATAGCATCAGACAAATATAAAGTTCCTATCAACCCTGCATTCACTTTGCAAGCATTTACCTAAAACTTATTCTGTGATAAGCACATCATATCTACTGTAAATACTGCACAGAAAGGAGGAGGAGGCAGACCTTGTGTTCACAGACACTTACGTAAGTAACTACAAAATGCAATCATGTGGTTGTAGCAGTATGTTACATAATAGCTATAGCTTGGATAGCACAATGCATGGTATGTGCAATGCCCTCAATAAATATTAGGGCATTATTATATGTAAAGTAATATTAAAATAATAGCTACAGCATGAATTCATACATACCATGCGTACTATATGCCATTTATATGCTATATGCTATATATGTGCTATTATTGTTAAAAGCAAAGGTTTTTTTTTCCTTTTGTTAGGTTCTGAAAAGGAAGTAATATGTTATAGTTAGGATAAGGAAGGAGAGTCACAAAAGCTTCCACAAAATGGTTGAGAAATTAGGTGGATCTTGAGAAATTAATTAGATCATATTAGTATGAAAATACGAAGCAGAATTTTGAACCAGGCATATAAGCAGTAGTTTGCTTAAACCTGGAAAATAGGAGCTTGTGTCCTAAATCCTGAACTTTAAGGGCCAACCTGCATCCTTTGTCAGGTCATACTACTCCCTTCCCAAAGCCCATACCACACTTTCTAGACCATGCTCTGGATATCCAGGTCACTGGAGTTCCCAGGTGTGTACAGTACTTCTTTCCACCTTTATTCTTCTGGGTGCAGATTGCACCATATTATCATAACAATATTACTGAAGGGTGGCCAAGGCTTGGTTGTTTGTTAGGAGTGTGGCTGGAGCTTAGAATAATGGGCTGGGTTGTTCAGATGTGTGGGCTTCAGAACATGGACCAGGGTGAAGGTTTAGGGTAATTTCCTTTTGTGCTGACACATTCTGGGGTAGAATTCTGAGGGAAGAAGAAAATTCTAAATTTGAACAGAGCCTTCAAGATCATTATCAAGGTATACCTGTCAAAGTAGTAAGATATGACCCATTTATCAATTTGATAGTTGATTTTTAGTTTTTCACTATTTATACATATGATAGGTAGGCCTCCATTTGGATGCTTGCCCCAGGCTCTGAAAATGTAAAGGATGGGCTTGTGACCTAACCAGAAAAGTAAAGTTGACCAGGTCATGGTATATGGATCTATGTGAGAGAAAAATGGAAAAGAAAAATAAAGAGTGGGGAGGAAAGAATGACTAGGAAAGTGATATTAAAGTCGGATCATAAAACACTGGTGCTAAGGAGTATGAGATTTATCCTACAGGGTAGTTTGGTAGACAGAATAATAGCTTTCAAGGATGTCTACTTCCAAATTTCTAGATCCTGTAAACATGTTACCTTACATGGCAAAAGGGGTTTTGAAGATGTGATCATATTTACAGATTTTAGGGCTTCCCTGGTGGCGCAGCGGTTGAGAGTCCGCCTGCCGAGGCGGGGAACGCCGGTTCGTGCCCTGGTCCCGGAAGATCCCATGGCCGCTGAGCCTGCGCGTCCGGAGCCTGTGCTCCGCAAGGGGAGAGGCCACAACAGTGAGAGGCCCGCGTACCGCATATTTACAGATTTTGAGATCCTGGATTATCCAACGTGTCCTAATCTAATTATATGAGTCCTTAAAAGCTAAACCCCTTTCTCAGTTATGTTGAGAAAGATAGAGATATGGGTACAGAAGAAGAATAGAGAGATTCAACATTGCTGGATTTGAAGTTGGAGGAAGGAACCATGAGTCAAGGAAGGCAAGGGGCCTCTAGGAGCTGGAAAGGGCAAAAAGGGCAAGACTCTCCTCCAGAGTCTCTAGAAAGTAATGCAGCCCTGCTGATGCCTTGATTTTAGCCCAGTGAGACTCACATCAGACTTCTTACTTTCAGATAATAAATGTGTGTTATTTTAAGCCTCTAACTATTTCCTAATTTGTTACAGCAGCAATTGAAAAGCAATACAGGCAGCATCACTGAAAGTGTTTCCAGAAAATTTTATTAGGAGTTAAACAGTAATAAATTCCTGTTGTAACCTTTAGGAATTATTTTGTCACGAATAATAAGATAACCTGACAAATAGCAGCTTACATAAGTGGTGTATTTTTCTGCTTTAACCAGAAGTTCAGAGGTAGGAACTCTGGGCTAGAGAAGCTGTGATAGGACCCAGGATCCGCCTATCTTTCTGCTTTCCCATCCCAACAAATCAATTTGCCTGCTCATGGTCACAAGATGCCTCTTAGAGGTTTCATGTCTGCGTCCAAGACATGGAGAAGAAAGGGGATGAAAATATAGGGACCATGCTAGCAGAGGGGGGGTTCTCCTTTCAAAATATTCTTTCCAGGAGCTCCACCCAAAAACTATGCTTAAATTTCATTGGCCAGGACTGGCTTACTTAGCCAACTTCTGGGTAAAAGGAAGTCACAGAGATTAGTGTTTTATGTGGACACGTTGCCAGAGTTCTGATAGTAAGGAAGAAATAGGAGAGGGATTTTGGGTAGGTAATGCAAGTTTCTTAATTGTGGGACTTCTCAAAGCTTCTAATAAATTAGTGTATGTTGTGACTCTCCAAGAGGGATATACAGTTTTCCCCAAGCTTATGTGAATAAGGACAAATAGGGGTTTTTTTGGGGGGGGTTGGTTTTGGTTTTTTGTTTTTGTTTTCTTCATATGGAGGAAAACTTCACCAGGCTAGTGGACAGAACAGTTTGTAAAACACTATCATAAAGATGGGTAGCCATCAAAGGATTCTGAACAGGGAAAAGCCTGATCCAATATCTCTCTGATAGCAGTGTGGCCATGGGAGATAGGGAGGTATCTCTTTGCATATCCTATTCTCATGCTGCATTCAAATTACAAGCTCAACCCCAGGTATAGGAGGGGGACTAAATACTCCCTAGCATTAGATTAGGATAGTAAATGCTTTAAAGTTCTCAGAGTCTTAAACTTTTTACAAGTGTTCAGCAAAACAACTAATGGAGTGATTGATCCGGTCTCCAAGAATCTAAACGGATTAACCTTTGTCTTAGTTATTTAGATACACTGGAAAGCCTTTAGGAAGCTAATACTCTAATTATGATTTTGCTTTTTAAGTGCAAAATACTGTCGAGAGCTTTGAATGAATCCTTAGTAGTACGAAAGAGAGAACTCACATCAGAGGTTAGAGACACTGTCTATGATTACATAGCTGTCTGTTGGTGATCTTGGGGCTAGATTCTCTTATTATTCGGAATGGTTTTGTTTCTATCATTCCATGGGACTATTGGGCAGTAAACTTTTACCTGATGTAGGCATTAGGTTTCAGGGGATAGGACTAGAATGTAGTGTATGTGCATGTATAGATTGCTTTCCCTTCTGTAAAATAAAATCTCCTACTTTCCACTGCTTCCCAGGAGCTTAAATGAATGAGTTTTGCAAATGTCTTTATGATGATAATATGGTTCTACTTTATTTCAAATATTATCCTATTTGGAATTAAACAGAAAATTACCCCACTGCTGCAACTGAGTTAACATGTGTAGACATAGTTGTTGATTCAGTAATATATTTTAACATAACTTGCTAGATTCATCCTCTATTTATTTATTGAGTTACAGACAGAGCCCTCTGCTGGGGAATGAAGATACAGTGTGTGGGACACACAATTATGGTCCTTGAAGAGACAAAAAAGATTCAGAAACTGGCAACTAAACCTGCAAGGCAACCAGGGTTTAGGAAGAGAAATGAGATTTAAGCAGAGGCCAAATCATAAAAAGAGCTCTGTTTACTATAGACTTGGGAAGCATCAAAGGCTGTCCAGGCCTCAGAATTCCATCACTAGGACTCCAGAGGAATCAGAGTATGAGCTTAGTTTATAAAGAATGAGGCCTTTTCTCCCCCAGCTACACTCAGCTGCCCCTCCTTTGTGTTCTCCTAGTACCATGGGCACATCCCTAGCTTTGCAATTGTTTCAACATTTTGTAATACTCTGTTTATCTGTGTGCATAACCAAATGTTTTCTGATCTCCTAGGTAACTGACCAATGTTCTTCAATTCTTGCCTCTTCCATGCCAAGCAGGGTGCCAGGCATAAGTACTGGGCGTTAATTAAATGAATTATTAAGGTATGAAACATTTGAGAAGAGGGGAATATTCCTCCTCGTTATTTTTATTCCTTTGAATATAATACATTTAGGCATTCCAACCCTTATGAGCTGTCATAGAAGCACCCTGGAGCTCTGGGAAATATACTGGACATACAGTCAGCAAACTCAAGTACAAATTCCATTTCTGCCATTTGTTATCCTTGGGCTTCTAGGCAAGTGACTTTACCTTTCTAAACCTCCGTTTCAACAGAAGAAAAAGGGATGTCACTTAACAGATGACCATTTCCCTTATAGATTTTTAAAAGACATAGATTTTGTTGGAAAGAGAAAATTATATCATCATGCATATTGTATCAGACACCCTTTGAACTTGAATCATATCCCCTGGTACCATTTGACGAGGCTATAAGTGAGGCAGAGAGTTCCACGCAAACTCAGGCTCTGCTTGACTTCTGGTGATCCACAACAGGCAGACAGGGTCTATCTCTATGCATCACAAAGACAGAACCCAAGTATGAACTAGTGACTTTAGTTAATAATAATGTAATAATATTGGTTTACCCCTGGTAACAAATTTATTACACCTATGTGCGACTTTAATAGGAAAAAATGTAGGGAGGTACTGAATTTTCTGCTCAATTTTCTGTAAACCTAGAAATGCTCTAAAAAGAAAGTTTATTAATTAAAAAATAATAATCTAGTGTACATGTGCTTATTTCTTATTTAAAACTTCAGCATGTTGAATTTTTTCATGTGTAGGGCTCTTCAAGGGTATGTTTCTTAATCCAGGAATAGATACCTTACCTTTGACTATATAAAGTGTTGTACTTTGTGACACTGACATGTTTTCCTTGTTACTAGGGTGGTTGAAAAACAAGTACAACTAGAAACCATTTAAATTAATATATATTTTCATATAAGCTTTACAGCCAAAGGAGGCACTATGTTTCTGCTTTTATAGTTGAGGAGACAGGCTCAAAGATCTGAATCAAATGCCGCACAACCTGCAAGCAGCCAGTCAGGATTCAAACGCAGTCATTTTTCTTAGCATCCGTGCTACCTCTAGCAATGTAAAGGTAAATATATATATATAGTGACCATTTACAAGGAAACTTGAGCCTAACTCTTCAGTTACTTGACAAACACCATGGCTTGCAACCACTATGTACCAGTGAACCATCTTTGTCTCTAAAATATTAAGTTACTTATTAAACAATATTTTGCCAAAAGATTACCATTAAAATAATGAAAGCAATACATGGGGAGGGGGAAGGGTAAGCTGGGATGAAGTGAGAGAGTGGCATGGACATATATACACTACCAAATGTAAAATAGATAGCTAGTGGGAAGCAGCTGCATAGCACAGGGAGATCAGCTTGGTGCTTTGTGACCACCTAGACGGGTGGGATAGGGAGGGTGGGAGGGAGATGCAAGAGGGAGGAGATATGGGGATATATGTATATGTATAGCTGATTCAATTTGTTATACAGCAGAAACTAACACACCATTGTAAAGCAGTTATACTCTAATAAAGATGTTACAAAATAATAATAATGAAAGTAATAAAGGAACGGATACATATCTGGATAAAATACTATATTAATTACACTTGATTTATTCACAGGCATCCCTAACTAATATTTATACCAGAGAGAATTCCCTTTCCAAGCAAGCAGCTAGGATTCTAGGAAAAATTAGCCAGTTGATTACCCTCCGCTCAGCACAGAGCCCTAAATGTTATGGGGCAATTATATAGAGATGGATGATCCAGATGAGACTGCAACAGCGTGTCCTACGGAGATGGTAGGACTCCTTTCCTCCTAACTTTGGATTTTTTGACATATTGAATCTTTCCTTACTCAGTGCAATGCACTGTGTTTTGCAGCCCATAAGTCCCTGTGGCTCATTTGTATTAATTTTTGCATGTGTGCTCTTTAAGGACTGGAAATATATTCTGTAGTTCAAAAGTACTAGTACCTCAAATATTGTTGAAAGAATTGGGCCACTGAATCAGAAAGTGGGAAAATAGTTAAATGCAAAACAAGACAACAACACAATAAGAACAATACGGTGATAGTCCCAAGATAATTAATATTCCATCTGTAGGTAAAAATGTTACAGTCCTAACTTTATGGAAACAGTAGTTTCGTTTTGTCTACTTTATGTTTTTATTTTACTAATCTCTTCCCTATTAAAGACATTACAAACCAATTATATATAGCAATGAAAACTGCAGATACAATTTCCAGGCAACAGATCTTGGTACCTATTTTGTACTTTTTGTGGTTAATGTTGAGATAGTACATAAATCTTCCTTTTCCTTTTATTAAAGGCAATAAAAGTCTATTATTATTGTTGTTATTACTATAACTGAATATGTTCTATAGTGGAACCTAAGATATAGAGTCAGTTTTGTGATGAACACCACCTCCTCCCACATTCTTAATAAGAATTCCTCAGATAAATCATTTAAACTCTTTGACAAGCTGATCAAATGCAGTTTTCTCACTTTAAAATTTAAGTAATATTGTAACATATCGCCTTAAGAAAATATCCGAGCCTAGTATCACTACATTCAAAACCCATTTCTATTTATCTCCTTCCTCCATATTGACCACACGCCCTAGACTCCTGCTGGGCGGAGCATCACCAGCTGCACTAGCCTTGCTCACACCTGCCGCCCTGCCCTACAGCTTAGCTTCCAAGAAGACTGTCTCCTCTTCCTCACTGTCTTCTTGCCCTAGTTGTTCTACCTGCCAGCTGCCATCGTTTTTTCTTAACCATTGACTGACTTAATACTCCTTCATCTTTCAACACTCCTCTCAGAAATACCTTCTCTGTTAACCGTCTCTAGTTTGAGGTTTATACCTAAGAGGACACATGTAGATCCTACTCAGCGTTCATCCTCGACTTTAGGCTTCCTAACACAATACCAGTTTTGTCCTCTTCAAATTGTTTCTTCTGCTTGCTGTGCCTTGTTATTTCAGGATGAAGATCTTTGAGACAGAAGCAGGAGGGAGAGATCTCAGCTGGTAGGTGATATCCTACATCTGAGCCCTGCACTGGTCTGGATTACTGATGTGTCAGGGAGACCTGGGTTCAAATCTCAACTCTGCTGTTTACAGGCTGCGTAGTCTTTAACAAATTTACTTTTCTGAGTTCCACTTTTGCAGTATTACAATGAAGATTGTAGTATCTCTTTTATAAGATTATTATGGGGATTAATTTATATTAAAGGCCTAGGACAGTTCTTGGTACATTGTAGGTGCTCAAAAAGAGGGGAATCGTATATGGAGGTATAGATAAACACTCTTCTGTGTAGAATACTGGAAGTATTTTCAGTGAAACTTCAGAATCCTTTAGCTATACTATTTAACTTCCCTTGCCAATCTTTACATTGCTATTTAGTCATTTATGTATCTGATATATATATATATTATATATATAATATGCATATATAAATATATACATAATTATACCATATTTAATTACTTATAGAATGATATATACATTTCCATACATATGGTCTTTCCCTCTCTCTCCATATATATATATATATGTGTATATACTCCTATTTCTATTTCCATTTCTGTAACCAGAAGAAGATGTAGACAGTAGGGAGAAGTGCAGTGTAATACAAGGCGCTCCAGATCTGGATGACATGGGTTTGAAATCTGACAATCTATGGCATCTGTTAGTGGGATGGCCTCGGGCAAGTTACTTAAGACTTATGAACTTTGCTTTCTCTTTTGAAAAATAAAGAAAATAGAATCTATCAGAATGAGTTATTTCTAGGATTTAAGATGATAATCTATGAGCAATGCGCAGGGTGTGTGTGTTTGTGTGTGTGCGTGTTTCCCTAGGAGCAAGAGTTGAGTGTTAATTCGGTGTTTGTCATGTCTCTATAGAACTCACACAATAATGAGAACTCTATATATTTGTACTTTTATCCCCTTGAGGATGTTATTTACCTCTGTATACAACACTGTACTCTGACGACGCCTACAGTATAATAAGGATTCAATTCATTTTTGCAGAAGGAAGTACAGTAGGAATGCAGAGAAGAGAGAAAGAAGGACAGCAGGGACTGAAGGAGGGATGATGGTGAGATGGCTTCAAAACTCATCACAAGGTTGACACGTGGCTATGGCTAATGACTCTTTTCCCAACAAAATCTGACTGCGAGGTTTGCACAGAAATGTTCCCTTTTAACGCCTTTCATGCTTGGCATCTGGACTCACTGGCACCTCTCCTGAATGCCAAATATATCTCCATGTGCTTTTCATTTTTCTTCTCAAAAGATTTGCCACCATTTATAGCATCAACTTCTTCATCTGGGTCATCTGTTTTTCCAGTTATGCCAAGCTCTTGCTAAATCTGTAAATGAGCTCAGAGATCCCTTCCTTTAGGAGGACTCTTCATCTTTCTCCCTCTTCCCTGCATATCATGCTGGGATTGCTTGTGCCCTGTTATTTTTCTTTTCAAGCAAGCTGAGCCAGAGACCAATGGAGCAATATAACAAGAAGAAGTAAAGCCATTTTTTGATCTACTAGAAATCTTTGGCTCAAAGTGATAGTAATACTTCCATGAATAAAATGAGAGCTACATGCCAGGCAACATACTGGGCCTTTTCTATGCTGTCATGGGCTGAATGAAGTCCCCATGAATTTCATACGATAAAGTCTTAACCTCTAGTACTTCATAATGGGACCGTATTTGGAGATGGAGATGGAGCCTTTAAAATGAGGTGATTAATACAAAATGAAATCATAAAGGTAGGTCCTAATTCAATATGACTCATGTCTTTAAGAGAAGAAAAGATTAGGACACAGACATGCACAGAGGAAAGACCATGGGGAGACAGAGGGAGATCATGGCCACCTAAAGGGCAACGAGAGGGGTCCTAGCAGAAATCAACTTTCCTGACACCTTGATGTTAGAATTCTAGCCTCCAGAACTATGAGAAAATAAATTTCTGTTGTTTAAGCAACAGGCTGTTATACTTTCTCGTGGCAGTCCTAGAACGTTAATATATACATATACTTCATTCTGTTTGTTTCCCATGGTATCCTATGAAGAACAAATAACTAGCACTTTCCCCCTTTTTATAGAAGGTGAAGGTAAGGCTCAGAAATAATATTTGAAGGGGAAAGTCAACCCACTGATCAATGTGATTAAATAGAACCTAGAAGCAAATATAATTTGAGGCAATGGGTTTGTAGTCTGATACTCCTATGTTAAATATGTTTTCTAGTCCCCTACATTATTCAGTAAACTGATTTTAATTGTCTCTTTCGTGCCAGACATTGTAATCTGCGTTGAGGATGCAGAGAGAAATAAAACATGGTTCCTGACCCAGAGAAGCTCTTGGCCTTTTAGAGACAATGCACACAAAATAGAGTCATTTCATATGTTGTATTGGACACCCGTCTAATTGTCAGAACTCTATAGACATGATTGACTCTACTGAGGATCAAGAAAGGCCTTATGGATGAAATGATGACTCATCTGAGCCTGGAAAAGCATGAGGTGGTCAGAACAATGGCCAATGGCATCTCAGATGAAAACAACAGCACGTGTCATTATGTAGTCACCGGCTGGGCAAATAAGCAGATGACCAGAGAAACATGAACTGAGTAACGCCTTAGACATTTCAGGTTTTCATCCAGACTAGCCATGCTCTGACCTTTGCTCCCCTGAGCACAGCCTGGCTACCTCCAGCTCAGTTGCCTGCAAATAGTGGAAACCCCATCAATCCTGATGATAGACTGACAAACTGAACAACTAGCTTCTATTTGCCCATTTATTTTTAATCTGGGCTGATAATACTACCAAGCTCTTCCCTTGGGAATATATATGAAGATAAATGAGGTAATTTATGCCATAAGGTTCTGAACTCCTTAGAATAAAAATGTTAAAATAAATTTACAGTCATATTATATATTCTTTAATAAATATTGTATTGGATGTGCATAGAATATCCATGATCCCTTAAGAGATTTAGAGGAAGATAGCCAAGAAAAGACCTGTAAGCCTTAAACTGCCAAAATCCCAGAAGATGATTTAAGCAATGCAATAAGTAAGTAGGTTGACCTATTTCTCATTTTAAGGGCAGAAATAAAATTAGCATTCATATGTAGGAAAAGGCTTCCTTCCATGCTAAGTATGAGCAATATTAAACTAAGCTTTCTCTTTCTTTAGAAATACTTCTAAGCTGAGCTAACTGTGTATGAAAGAAACTCAGACAAATACAAAACTACAACCATGAAAAGTAATCATATTAGCAGGTCCTTGACTAACAAATCCAATCAATCCCTTTAGGCTGCCCCTGAGGAGTTGGGGTACATTGTGGAAAAAGCAAGGGCTTTGAAGTCATAATGACCAGTGTCCCCTTCCCTTTTCTTCCAGTTATAAGCCTTGTGGCCTTGGACAAGTGACTTAAACTCTTTGTGCTTTGGTTTGCTCATCTATAAAAATGGAGATATTAATAAGCAGTGTGAGGATTTGTTGCAAGTATCCATACGAAAACTTTTAAAAACACCTAGTACTGGGCTTCCCTGGTGGCGCAGTGGTTGAGAATCTGCCTGCCAATGCAGGGGACATGGGTTCGAGCCCTGGTCTGGGAAGATCCCACATGCCATGGAGCAGCTGGCCCCATGAGCCACAATTACTGAGCCTGCATGTCTGGAGCCTGTGCTCCGCAACAAGAGAGGCCGCGACAGTGAGAGGCCCACGCACCGCGATGGGGAGTGGCCCCCGCTTGCCGCAACTAGAGAAAGCCCTCACACAGAAACGAAGACCCAACACAGTCAAAATATAAATTAAAAAAAAATAAATAAAATTAAAAAAAAAAAAAAAACACCTAGTACTCCAGTCAAGATATTACAGGTGGTCATCAACCATAATATATTGTTCTTTCCACAAACTGTGTGGTTTCTAACAGGCATGGCATTAGGCTAAACTTTAGGACTTTAATGACAATATATTAAAAGTTAACTATGCTGTTAACTTATTTAATCCTCAGTAACCCCCTATAGTAGAGATACTAGTACTATCAGTATTTTACAGGTGAGGAAACGGGGCTTTAGAGAGGTTTATGGACTTAGATTCAGAATGTTAATACATTGCAGACATGGGACTACACGCCAAAATTGCTATGGAATGACTGTGCTCTTCAAGTCACCAACAGGTGGCCTCTGTAGAAGAAGCAACAATTTTGTGTGTGTGTGTGTGTGTGTGTGTGTGTGTGTGTGTAATTAACTCAATGTAAGCAAAAATTTAGTCATGTTCCTGTTGAATAATGATAATGATATTGATTATATCTCACATTTCTACAGCATATTTATATCTTAAAAATGTGTGTGTGTGTACAAAACAACCTTGTGAAGCAGGATTGATGAAATCCCCTTCCCCATCTTTAAGAGGATAAAAGAAATTCTTAGAGAGTATAAGTAACTCTACTATATATATATGTATATATATATAATACATACACATACATACTAAAATGGTACAGTTTTGCTTTTGACTAATTAACATCTCAACTCTCTAATATCTCTTAAGTGTCAGATCTCTGTGATGAATTAGGAATTGGTGAGAACATATTATATAATCTCACTCAGAAGAGTTGCCTATATGGGGTAATTGCTGGACTGTGGGGCAAAAGCCTTGCCCAGTAGCCTCATTTGAGTGGCTAATAAATCTTGTGAATTTAGGAAAATCACTTAAATATGCTCAATCACCTTCTCAGCTAAAAATGGGTATAAAACTTTCACTTAAGTTTCTTACTTATCAGGGTGGAGATTACTTTGCCCCATCACCAGCAGTGATGCCCCCATGACTCAGGACTCCCTCAGTCTCCTAAACTAATCTAGTTCTCTCTCTTTCCAACCCAATGCCTGTATTTAGAATTTCCTGTCCTACCTATTGTTCAGGATTGATTACGTAGTTAGACTATCTTCACAATTTTTTTTAAGTAAATAAATAATTTTTTTTTTTTTTTTTTTGCGGTACGTGGGCCTCTCACTGTTGTGGCCTCTCCCGTTGCGGAGCACAGGCTCCGGACGCGCAGGCTCAGCGGCCATGGCTCACGGGCCCAGCCACTCTGCGGCATGTGGGATCTTCCCAGACCGGGGCACGAACCTGTGTCCCCTGCATCGGCAGGCGGACTCTCAACCACTGCGCCACCAGGGAACCCCAATAAATAAATATTTAATAAATAAATAGGAAGAGTGATATACGTGTTTCTTAATATCATTACTATTCCAGTTTATTTGAAAGTCCCTCTTGTCTCCCGTCTTAGGTGCTATAGGGAAGTCACATTCAAAGTCAATCATATTGAGCAGTCGTTCTTGAGTCTGGTTCCTGAAGCAGCAGCAGCAGCAGCATACCCTGGGAACAGTTTGGTTTTAATTTCTCCCCAGCTACTTTATCTTGGATTATTCTTCTCAAGGTCATGTTCTACAGCCTGAAGACACTTCCCATTCCATTCTCAATTAGATCAGTCCTGAGGAAAATATACTACAGCAAATTCAGAAGTCTGGGCTGCTTCTGGTCTGGGAGAATGATCTGGACATAATGTAAAAGAGACAAAAGAAGTGAAAGACAGAAAAAAGAGCAAAGTTCAGATGATAGAAACTGAGAAAAATATGGGTGTAGGTTGGCTGTGTACTCTCCTGGGGAGAGGGTAAGAGCAGAATTTTCAGGAGGCAGATGTGCTTTCAAAATTTCATGTGACCCAGACATTTCCCATCCAAACACCCCAAAGATCACCAACAGACTTTGTGGGAGTTCCTGAAATGTAGTTGTCTCCTGTCTTATTCTCTTTGTGTCTGTAGTAAGTGGAAAATATAGTGGTGGTGGTGGGATGGGAAGGACATTTGTTTAAAGGGAAACCTACTCTTTCCCCTCCAAAAAAAGTTTCCCAGGTCTGAAAACTCTACTTATTACCAAGACCTAAATATGAATGCTCTAGAAATTCCTATCTTTTTTACTTGAGTGGGCAGAATATAGGCAGATTCTAACAATTTAGATTCAGATAACTCACTAGTAAAAAGAAAAGAGTCAAAACATGAGGTCTGAGATTAATACAAAACTAAGGAAATGGTAATGAATGTAGGTTTCATGCAGTTGTGGTTCAAATTTGATGAGAATAAGCAAGGAAATAGGTTGATGTATCTGTGAAACATCATCTCTTTTGTTCAGTATGATTTTGTGGCAGTCAACTCAACATGTTTTATATGTTCTAAGATGTACATTTTTATTTTTTTAACACTTCTGGAATTGGGATGCATTTTGAAATTGGTCACTTGAGTTAAACTGGCATCTTTTTTTAATGACACAAAATAGCAGTGCATCTTAAAACTAGTTGTATATTAGCATTAATGGATTATGTTAATAAATGTATGGTGAATAAGCGTTTAAATGGCACAGAAAGAGAAACCCTTACAATTCATTACAAAGTTTCAAAGTTTCAGTCAGTAGTTCTCAAACTTTGATGTACATCAGAATCATCTGGAGGGTTCATTATAACACAGATTGCTACTTCCTCTCCTCCCACCAGTTTCAGATTCAGTACCTCTACATTTGATGCTGATACTGCTGGTCTAAGAACCACTCTATAGGCCATTTGAAAATAATTTTTTAAAAATTTTTTAACCTCAGTTTTTACTACCACTAATTTAAAAAATTCAGTTAGACTTTTATGATACCACACCTGGAAAATTAGCACTGCCTTCTAAGTTCTCTCCTTATGATCATTCTCTTCTCATTCACAACCTTCTTTGCCATAAAAAAAGTGTTATCATCTGTTAGTACTTCCCTTCCCAAAATACACACACATACACACACACACACACACACCTTAGTTTATAATTGAAGGCTCTTCATAGTCAGACCATAATCTTTCTTATGTAAGGCTACTCCCCTAAATGGTTTGACCCTAGATTCAGCCCAAGAAAATTTTGTCCATTAGTTTCCCAATATGTCAACTTCTTTTACAGCTTTTGCACTGACTTTTTGTTGCTTCCCTGGAACATGAAGGCCTACTTTAGTCCAACACAGACAACCTTACAGACTCACCTCTAACACTATCTCCTCCTTCAATTTTCCCCTGACTACACTGAAAGAGACATTTACTTATTAATATGAGGTTCATTAACATTATCATACAGTGCATATTACATAATCATCATGTGGGTTTGCTTATTTCCTCCCTCATCTAGACTATGATCATTTCATGCTGAGATCATATTTTATTTTATTTCATTTATTTCTTGAATGATTTACAGAATTCTTGGCACATATTTGGGACTCAATAAATGCTGTTAAATGAAAGCATATTGAAACGAAGCTATATTTTCTATTAAATTAGTGCTTTTGGACTACCATGTATACAAGTGGTCATTGTATATATGTGGTTCTATTTAATTCAACTAAAGTTTACTAAACATTACGTGGAAATTAACTGAGGCATTGAAAAGAATACAGATGGAAAAATACGCAAGATCAATTAAGGAATACATGTGTTTATTGAAGACCTATAACATTTTAAGTACATCTAAGAACCTTTCAGAGTAAAAGGCTAATGATATTCTACCAAGCGGCAATGTTTTGAAGAAGCCTGTAAAATATTCTATTGAGTTAGAGCTTCAGTATTCCTTCTTGTAGTATTCCACTGGGGTTTAAACAAAGAGCTATCCAAAAAGAATTAAATCACACTCACTGGGGCCAGAGGAAAGATGGTCCCCTCCAAGCATGAAAAGAGGCAAGTGCATTTCAGAAATAAATGACTTTACATAGACACACAGGCCTCTTGAGGATGGAGTAGACACTCTAGCTAGAAAGCTCTTAGACTAAATCAGATAGCAAAAGGTCATGACTGACAAAAAGGGAATCTCGTCTAACTTCATTTTTTTTTTTTTTTTTTACATTTCTCAACCTTAAGAAGAAACTACTTCAAGCCTCTTAACGACTAACTCAGTTTCAAGTGTAAATTGAAAGAAGATAGGCCAAGACAGTGTTATGGTTCAGAAATTTGGTAAACACATACTTGGCTTCAATACCAGCATGCTTAATTAAATAATTTTAAAGTATTTTATTTGAAAACTGCACAGGAAAAAAAAAAAAAGCTTAAGGCTTATCTGTTGCTTCTAACATCTATCAAGATTCCTAGATGAGTTTTACATGGCAGAGATGCTCAAGTAGCAATAACAAAGGGGAATTTTCATGGCTATTGAAAACTCTAGACATAGTTTTTCTAATTTATGTTGACCTAATTAACCTAGAAATCACTGTCTACTCTCTATTGGGCAAAACTTTATTTACTAATAAAATTCAAGATTAAGAAAAGTCACACAGAGCTTCCCTGGTGGCGCAGTGGTTGGGAGTCCCCCTGCCGATGCAGGGGACACGGGTTTGTGCCCCGGTCCGGGAGGATCCCGCATGCCGCGGAGCGGCTGGTCCCGTGAGCCATGGCAGCTGAGCCTGCGCGTCCGGAGCCTGTGCTCCGCAACGGGAGAGGCCACAACAGTGAGAGGCCCGTGTACCGAAAAAAAAAAGAAAAGAAAAGAAAAGAAAAGTCACATAGCCAAAAAGTGGAAGTGTGCATACTCAAACTGACTTCTTCCAACTGCCAATTCTCTTTACCTGCCTGTTACCCCATCTTGAATTTCTAAGCATCACTCTTCTGGATGTCTTTAACATGGCATTACTTATTTTTAAATCTATGTTTCTTTGATTAGGCACACTAAATGTTTCATTTGAAGAAATGTATCTTTACTAGGTTTCCAGAAGACACCCTTCTGAGAATATATGTATGTTATAATTCAGAGGATATCTCAGTCCTGCCTTGAATCATTTAAATTGTTGTTGAAACATCTACTTTACCCTTGTAAATAAATCTCTGCTAAAAATTTAAAGTCAAAGGAATCTGAAGTACGACTGTTAAAGATTCAAAATGAGAAACATATCAGAGTTAGAAAAAATTAAATTTTTATCCACCCCCCACATCTTAGACCTTCATTCAAAATTAAATGCAACTATAAATTGTTCCAGGTAAAGTCAGTGTTTTACTCCTATTCTGAGAAGTATAAACTAAAAATTAATTCAGCTGACAAGTCATCACTTCTATTTAGTTTTCTCACTTAGAAATGACAGATTTTTAGGGGTAAAGTGAATTGCCCTATAATCTTTTGATTGAAAAGCAGTATCATTTGAATATTAGACATGGTTTCTAGAACCATTTAGATTTTCCTAAAATTAATAGTGTCTCCCATATTACAACACATAAAAAACTGACCTAAAAAAAGCCCTACATTTTCCTATTTCTATCACGAATAGAATGCAACTTGATGGATTTATTTTTGAGTGCTTTAATCTTCCAGGGTAGTAAGCCTTTACTGCACAGTTCTAAACACAGTGAGGACAGAGTGGAGATTAAGAATGTGAGCTCTGGTCTCTGATTACTGGGGTTCAAATCCAATTCCACCACTTCCTGGATGTGTGACCTTTGCAGGAAGGGACTTAATCATTCTGTGCCTCGCTTTCCTAATCTGTAAAATGGAGACAGTTCTAATCGTACCTATCAAGATAGGACAAAAATAATTGACTGCCTTTTTAAAATACAATTTTTGAAATATTATATATGATAGAAATTACTTAGAATTATCCCTAACTCAGGATAAGTCCTTAATAAATGGTTTCTATTTTTCCTGAAGTCTGCATTTACCTGGAAGTCTGAGATTCTCATATCAACCAGATCTCTACCCCCCTGTGACAATGAAAAGGTTTTTATTCAGTCAGCAAATGTGAATGAATCCTGTTCTAAGTGGTGAGAATATATAACATTCAACAAAAATGCAATTCCTGACCTCAGGGAGTGTATAAGTCTTATGGAATGACAGACTAGAGGCAGTAACTCAGTTTGTGAACTTTCATTTCTCCATTTATTAAAAAAAAAAGGTTGACCTATATTTATTTTAGTGCTTTTTCTCCTCTAAAGAGCTAGATTTTATGAACTAACTTTATCTGTAAAGAACAGTTTGCTCTAACTTTGTCATAAACCTGTACCTCTGAGAATAATGCAAGCATAAGTGTCAAAATGTTTTCACAGATATTGCTTTGGATTAGTAGTAGAAATTTATTATTACTAAAGAATTCTATTGTTCTTTGATGATTTTTAATTAACAATAATAATTACAATTTAATTAGGTCTACCATTAAGATAAAGCTTTAAAAAGTTATGCACTTATATAAAATAACATATTCCACATAATTTAAATGGATATATAATATAATATAAAACTACTATACTGGTGGCAATATTGAGGATACACTGGAGCTGGAAATACTAGATTCAACAAGATTATTTATAAGACCATTGCAAAAATAAAAATAACCAAAAAAATCAATGACATTCATGGCAATAGAGTTAGAATAAGGGGAATGCATTTGAAATATATTAACTAGATAGCACTGACCAGATTCAGAAGTTGGCTGAATGAGAAGGTAAGACAAGGGGGCTTCATAGGATTAACATCCAGTATTTTAACTTAAATAACTGCCTATTTGACAGTGTAATTCGTGGATTATGCAATCTTTCAGGAATGGAAACTATTTATTTCAAATACAGGCTGTAGAAGTTTTGCACAAAGTGATATTCTACCGACATTTAGGTTCTATAGCTTAGCAAGAAATATGTAAGTTAAGGCGTCAATAAAGGACTATTCTTCAGTCAAGAGAATTTGAGGAGTTGATGACATAGGCTATTTCTAACAAAATAGATACAACCATGGACATAGGACATGCTAGAAGGGCCAAAATAACAAAAAAGCAAATAAAAATTTTGTCTATCCTTATAAAAGCCTAAAAAAAGCTAAGGTGGGTCATTGGACAAGCGTTGAGCTCTACTTTCTGAGGGTTCAACCTCACAGTGGTGAACAGTGGATTTAATAGTTATAAGCACAAAAGCAATGCTCAGTATATTTTGTTGAATGAAAGAACACATACTCTAATATGGATCTGAGTCAGAGTAGACAGATTGAGCTTACTTGTCACCACCAATGAAGACAGTAGGGATTTCAGAGGGGAGAGAAAACAGGGGGGGAAATCTACTTGAGGGTCAAAAACCAAGGGGGTTGGGGCTCAAGGCTTGAACGCAAGTCAAGCAAGATATTGGCCTGAGAGAAAGGGTCCAAGAGAAGGGGCTGGGCAGGACGACTGGACACTGGGAAAATAGCCTTTATGCAAAGATTCTTGGCAGCTTTTTAATCCCTAACACATAGATCTTCTGATGAAAAAAAAAGATGTTCTTGTCCCTATCCCAATCTCAAGTAGAAAAGAAATTTCTTCCATACAGCCATGCTTGGATTTTATTGACTCAGGACTTGATATGGAAGGAGACTGTGGTAGAAGTCAAATCTGCTAGAAACTGTTAGGGGCTGAAGTAGGCAGGTGGTGACACACATGGGGGTCCTAGAAGTTCACTCTTCTCCAAAGGGCCTTTTGTGGAAAAAAATAATTTTTTTTTCAAAGCTGAAACAGTGTCTGAAGGGAAAGGAGAATAAAAAAGGAAGAGCTAAGAAAAAAAAACCAAAGAACGTTCCTTGAAAATGCTTACTGAAAAGTCAGGTTTCTCGAGGGATTGTGCCTTTCAGCCCTTATGAATGTTCTGCAGTGTGACTGTCTGTGACAGATCTGTAAATAGCAAAGCAAATAGCATTGCAACAGCTATCAACTTGGAGTGGGAGGGAAGAGAGGCTTCATGCAACGTTCAGAGCCTTCTCCAAAATAAAACAGAAGGACAAATAACTCAAGAAATAGAAATTTGCTTTAAGATGATCATTTGTACAGGTGTATAAATTTAGTGAATATATTGTATAATTTGTTGTCATTTTTTTAATTTACAAAATTGTATACATTCATTACAACAATATAATTTAGGAAATATAATACAAAATATAGATGTAAAAATTAAATATACCTACATGTTTCTTATATGGAAACAACAGCTGTTAAGATACTGGTTTTGATTCCTTTAGCCATATATTAGAAAATAATATAAATTATAAGTGAAATCATATAGTAGATGTAGTTTGTATTTTTCAAACTAAACATATCATGAATATATTTACACAGTATTATATATTTTCTATACTCCTTTACTGTATTATTTTTGATAATACATAACTTTGTTCTATGAACATATAATTTATTTAACTAGTCTTTTGTTTCAGACATTTAAGTTGGCTCTCATTTCTCCAATGAGAGCTGCAATTAACATTATTATTTCTAAATCTTTGCTCTTAACTATGATTATTTCTTAAAAATAAATTGGCATAATTTAGGCTTTTTTTTTTTTTGCGGTACGCGGGCCTCTCACCGCTGTGGCCTCTCCCGTTGCGGAGCACAGGCTCCGGACGCGCAGGCTCAGCTGCCATGGCTCACGGGACCAGCCGCTCCGCGGCATGCGGGATCCTCCCGGACCGGGGCACAAACCTGTGTCCCCTGCATCGGCAGGCGGACTCTCAACCATTGTGCCACCAGGGAAGCCCATAATTTAGGCTTTTCGTTTCACCAGCAGTTGTGTTGTATATGCTATCATTTTTATCAATGATTCAAAATGCATCTTTTTCATATACTAAATTAGAACCTATATATTTATCTATATTTTTTGTAAGAGGCTGTGAGGGTTTAGACTGTATATATCTTATTAAATGTGTGGTATGGTAGCCCATACTCATTGCATATCTAAAATATATCAATCTTCCCCAATACTCATAATCCAAAAGATGTGGTTCAGACTGATATATACCTAATTTTGAGGATCAATGATACTTTTATGACTCATTCTTCTGATTCATGTTCTTTATTGAATTCCCAAAAAAGTTTTGAAATTTGTCTTCTTCATATGAGTTTTACACATTTCTTGTGTATGAGTTTTGAGATATTTATCTATTGTCTTTGAGATTAGGTGTAAATATTTTTACTCTAATGAATTTTCTGATTATTGCTATATTATTAAATACATTTAAAAGTTTTAATAACTTTTAAATGTATTTAACTTAAACTTTTAAAAAACATTTAAAAGCTTTAACTTTAATAACTTTGATTCAGATTTTTTAAAGGAAATACTATCTGAAAAGCATAATTTTATCTTTTCCATTATGTATATCTTTTGATCATTTTTCTTATGTTATTACATGCAGATAATCCATTTTTAACTATAACTTTAACATTTTTAACTATAAATGTAGTTTTAATTCTTTGATAAGAAAACTTTAATCTCAATTTTGGAGGAGTTATTAACATTTGGATAAGGTTTACATTAATCCAACTCTTTAAATGTTGGTGTTATGCAATAATTACCTATAATCACAGTTTCTATTTTTTTCCCTTTTTAAAAAGTGCATTCTTAAACAATTGCAGGTAATCAAAGGTCCATATGAATGCCCCTAAAATATGTTAAAATGCTACAGTAAACACACACAAAAGAAAAGATTGGGAGATATATTTGAGTCCAGGTTTTGATTTTAACTTGCATCATTCCAATATAGTTAATAGCAGTTTATGGTAGAATGACCACACTTTGAATTAACCCAATGATACTGTGATTCCATATCTGCATTTTTCTAAATGAATGCTATTTGGCATCAACTTTTCCAAATTAATCTGATAAACCCCCAATAAATATTAGCTTCCTTGTACGCAATCTACAAGTAATGGAGGACATTATTTTGATTGGAAAGAAGGGTGGGGGAAATAGAGAAGCTGCATGCTATGGAAGTGATCCCTTTGGCAGAGAGTAGATGAACAATTGGCAAAGGGATAGATATTTGTTGGGCTGCACCCCACAGGCCTGCAAGCCTTGTACTTGCTCAGCTTCATGACAGAGAAAGAGCCCAGAGTCAGTGACAGAGACATCAACGATTTAATGGATAAGGAGATCTTACATGTCTAAAGCAAGGTCCTGGAGCAACACCGCACCATGTAGGGGAGGGGGAAGTTACAGTTATAGGGGAAACTAATGTCAGGTTGGCTCATCGGTTACCAGGGAAACTAGCAGGGGGCCTTCCCCTCACTGTCCCTTTGATAAGCTATCATGGTGGCTGTCTGATCTAAAGGTTAGAAAAATCACTAGCTGGGGTAGGGGCTAGTATGTAGGAAGGTCAGTCATGTGAGTAGGTGTACTTCAAGCAGGCACTGGTCGAGCAGGGGATGTACAGAGAGCAAGAGAAGAGCCATCTTGGGTGGCCTGGTCATACACTCTACCCCTACATACTCTGCACAATCCTTACAACCTTGATCTGCCCCTCTTCTGCAATATCCCTGGGGTTAGTTGGGGCGCTGTAACCAGACACCACAAATACAAAACAGACACCAGCAGCTAAAGAGTATCAAGAGTAAGATACCTAGTATACTAAGAACAGTCATTCACCAGGATGTGGGTAAATTTTAGAGCCAAGTGCTTACAGGGTCAATGGAGAGGGAGTCATGGCAGCATCCTGTCCAGTTATAAGGAAGGTCAGGCCACCCTGGTTTTCACAAACCCAGAACCACCCTCATGGGGAAGGGAAGGCCCTGACTCCAAGAGAAACATTCTGGTGGCCTAGCCAGATGTCAGCAGTCACATTAAAAGTCTGATTGCATTGTTATTTTAGGTGTCCATCCCATGTTATGTTGGGTGCCATTACGGGTGGACCCAATAGGTATTTCCAAACAAAAACATTTAATCCCACTAGTTGGACTTGTGTGTCCAGAAGCCAGCCTAGTCTACTCTACACAGCATAGCCCAGGGAGCTCATGGGCAGTCAGTTGTACAGTAACGTTTACTGACGTAGGTCCTTCTGATGTATGGACATGTGGGACAGGAAGATGGTGAGAGTCTTTCTCCCCCAACATCAGTTGTCCCCACAGACTCACATTAGCTGGGTTGATTTTTCATGGAAGTTCAGAGGAGGATGACAATGGCATCCTGCTGTAGACCCAGCTCATTTTGCAGTGAGGCCACGGTTGCTTCCCAGTCCTCAAATACATCTCCTTTGCTCACACTAGGGATGAAATGTAAGACATCTAACAGGCACAACACAGCGGGGATCATGATAATTAATCAAAATGCCAGCAATACCCACATTCTGAGATAATACCACACTCACTGTGGTTTTTGTCCTGGTCTGCAATACAGTTCAGAAAACTCAAGTTTTCAGTAATACAGGAACATGTCCAAAATCACAACTACAGTGGCTACCTAATTTTACCTTTGATGTCTGAACCACAGCTACTCCATTGTAACTTTCAAATGCATTCCCCTCCATAATGGCCAAAGCAGATGTGAAATGCATGTTGCATAGGCTAAAAAAGAGGCCACTGTGGTCAGTAAAGTTTAAGTTAAACCATATATAATCTAGAATGACTTCCCCATACCTCTGCATGTGAAGATTTTCCCACCATTTCCCATTTTGATTGCAAATCTTTTGATCAACCAAAGTATATGCCCCTTGAAGTCAGGGTGAATGCTGACTGCCCTGAATCCACATCATGTGCCTCAGTGCCAGGCCTCTTTTATATTTGCCTAGTTATTCACATTGGGAGAAAATTGATCAGATATTGTGAACAAGCTCAGAGGTATGTTAATGGGGAAATTTTTATAGGCTATACATTTTACCACTTATACTGAATTGTTACACAAACATTGTACATGTGCTTTTAGTTCAGACTTAAAGCAAGCAGTGATACATCGTGAGTAGTTATACTCTGTGACAACTTCACTAGATAATTTTCTTTTCTTGCTGAACATCAGGGCAAAAGTGTGGCTAACACAATAACTTTCATAAATACAGACCTCAATTAACAGAACTAGAATTTAATGTCCACTGAAACATAATATTTTTCTCTCTAAAATTACCCTCATCTCCACGAAACACAGACAAATCAAGGCTAATTTCTTTGGAAATAATTCTGGTCAATTGACCACACAGGCTTCTCCAAACTGGTTGTGGTGGAATTCCTTAGAAGGAGTCTCAGACTAAATTTCCAAAAGGCCTCTCAAGGCGAGGAAAGCCATTCCAGAAGCCTGCCATCAGACTCCACCTCAGTGGATTTCTTCCTTCTAGAAGTCCCCAAAATATTGAGATTCCTGCACATGCCAAGAGACAGTCTTTCCCATTTGCCTGATAAGTCTGCTCAGAACCCAAGTGTCTCCAATTTCTGAAGGGACCAGGCAGAGAGAAAAGAAAAATGTTTCAATTCTACACACAGGTGTAGTTTACCAAATTGTTCTAAATCATAACTAACTTGAGTGGAAGGGCTTCCCTATATCTGGAAAACACAGATCAACACCAGTAATATTCCAGACAAAAACCATAAAAATTATAACCATATTTACCAGTTCATTCAGTAAGCAATCCTTTTGTTTACTTTTTATGAAGCCATCAGGTTTTTCATTAGGATTCTTTAATTTCTTACCCAGTTCAGTGGTATGATCTGAAATTTATTCAGAGACCTGTACTTTTCAGAAGGACATTCTTGAAGATGAAACACTTTTGCAAAAACATCAGAGTACAACAATAGCTGTCTACAAATGACAAAAGACTTTAAAATGCATGGATAAACACCTGATCACAATGTAATCTATAAAGAAACTTGGGTACAATAACTAGAATTATGATTAAGTATAACCTTAACCCTTAAAAACCTTAATCTCTGGCAAAAACCAAGTAACAAGTAATTGTGAACTCTTTGTCCTATCAACATTTCCTGATTGGAAATCTTATGCTTTAGTCTTCCTCTCCTAAGAAAGGAAAGGTAGGTAAACTTAGACCTGCCTAGCAATTAATGTTCCAATACTTTATCCTATTTGAAATTGCCCAGATAGTCAATGAATTCTGTTCATTGCAACTTAGTTTAGTTGCAAGTTACCAAAATCTGGAGAGACTATTTTAGATAGACATTCCCAAAACATAATTATTCCTATAGAGTTTACCTAAAAGCTCTTATCTCATTTACATTTACTTAAAGTTTCATCATGTCAAGTTATTATTCTTGCTGACAAAATTGCAACAGATATAATAAGGTCTTATTTGACTTCTAATAAACCTAGGTACAATAGAAGTATTATACTTAATATAGATGACTCTAAATACATGTCTATATTAATCAAACCAACAGGCTTAATATCTCCAATACCAGATAGTTATTCTATACTGAATATTTCTGAGATCGTGTGAAACTGAAATCATTCTATCCAGTTTCTTTTATATTTCTGAGAATTCATATAAGTGCTTAATTTCTTTTAAGCCAATTAAACAGAGATCATCCACAAACCAATCTTGGCAATGGAGGCAGAGACACCTCATATTTATAAGGAACACATAGACATATATAGACACAGAGATTTCACAGTTTTCCTACTAGAGTTTAAGAGGTCTCTTTTTTCTCTTCACTCTTAGGGATTAAGGTTCCTGAGAGCCCAGGTAGATAATTTACATTTCAAAGTCACAGGAAGAGAAATACCAATTCCTTCTAGAAAGCTAACTTCTTCTAATGGCATATGCAAAAATCAGTTTTAGAACTTCAAAAGATTAACATCTTGGCCACTTTCAGGGATTCTTTCAGTTTCTAAATAGCCAATTCACAAACAGATGGAAAGATATACGAGGTTCTTGAATTGGAAGAATCAATACTGTTAAAGTGACCATACTATCCAAGCCAATCTACAGATTCAATGCAAGCTGTATCAAATTACCAATGGCATTTTTCACAGAACTGGAACAAAACTTTTAAAAATATGTATGGAAACACAAAAGACCCCAAATAGTCATCTTGAGAAAGAAGCAAGAAACTGGAGGAATCACTCTCCCTGACTTCAGACTATACTACAAAGCTACAGTAATCAAAACAGTATGGTACTGGCACAAAAACAGACACATAGATCAATGTAACAAGATAGAAAGCCCAGAAATAAATCCACACACCTATGATCAATTAATTTACCACAAAGGAGGCAAGAATATATAATTGAGAAAAGATAGGCTCTTTTCCCAGTGGTGCTGGGAGAACTGGACAGCTATAGTGAAAGAATGAAATTAGAACATTCTCTAACAACATATACAAAAATAAACTCAAATAGATTAAAGGACTAAATGTAAGACCAAATACTATAAAACTCCCAGAGGAAAACATAGAGAGAATGCTCTGATATAATTTGTAGCAATATTTTTGGGATCTGACTCCTAGAGTAATGGAAACAAAAGCAAAACTAAACAAATGGGACCTAATTAAACTTAAAAGCTTTTGCATAGCAAAAGAAACCATAAACAAAACAAAAAGACAGCTTATGGAATGGGAGGAAATATTTGCAAATGATGCGACTGACAAGGGCTTAATTTCTAAAATATACAAATGGCTTATACAGCTCAATATCAAAAAACCAAAAAAAAAAAAAAAAACCCAAACAATCCAGTCAAAAAATGGACAGAAGATCTAAATAGACATTTCTCCAAAGAATACATATAGATGGTCAATAGGTACATGAAAAGATTCTCAACATTGCTAATCATTAGAGAAATTCAAATCAAAACTACAATTAGGTATAACCTCATACTAGTCATAATGGCCATTATCAAAAGTCTAGAAACAATAAAGGCAGGAGAGGGTGTGGAGAAAAGGGAATGCTCCTACACTGTTGGTGGGACTGCAAACTGGTACAGCCACTGTGGAAAACAGTATGAAGATTCCTTAGAAAATTAAAAGTAGAGTAACCGTATGATCCAGCAATCCCACTTCTGGGCATATATCCGGAAAAGACAAAAACTCTAATTCAAAAAGATAAATGGATAAAAAAGATGTGGTATATATATATACAATGGAATACTACTCAGCCATAAAAAATAATGAAATAATGCCATTTGCAGCAACATGTGTGGACTTAGAGATTATCATACTAAGTGAAGTAAGACAGAGAAAGACAAATATTATATCACTTACATGTGGAATCTAAAAAAAATGATACAAATGAATTTATTTACAAAACAGAAACACACTCACAGACTTAGAAAACAAACTTATGTTTGCCAAAGGGGAGAGGGAGGGGGATAAGTTCGGATTTGGGGATTAGCAGATACAAACTACTATATTAGGTGAACAATAAGGTCCTACCATATAGCACAGGGAACTATATTCAGTATCTTGTAATAACCTATAATGGAAAAGAATCTAAAACTATATATATGTGTAACTGAATCACTTTGTTGTACACCTGAAACACTGTAAATCAACTACACTTCAATAAAAAAATAAATAGCCAATTAGGTTTAAACAAATAAAAGTGACAGACAATAATATCATTCACTCACATTCACATGCCTCACGTTCATTGGAATATGAATCAGCATTCAAGTTAACCTTCACCTCGACTGTTAGCTCAGCCTCTGTGTCCATTCTTAACAAAACACAAAGGCCAGCCCACAGCTGTGGCCACTGCCTTATGGACTAACTTCTTTTTTCCCACTGTAAAGGCAGCCAATATCTCCGCAACACCCATAGGAGTGTCTGTGAGTTCTCCATACTCTCTTGGTGGCCCCCATTCATCAAGGACAGCCACCATAGGGTTCCACATACTGGTGGACAGCCACCCCGGGGATTTCCCCACAACTTTGGGGACCACCCCTGCAACTTTCGGGCCCCACACTGATGGCCGGACACTCCAGGGATTACACCCATAACTTCAAGGCCTCACATGTTAGTGGATGACCCCGCAACTTTCCACCCCCATCCTTATTTCCCAAGATCTTGGCACTCACGGGAGTTTCCTTGGTCTCTTGGCTTCTCTGCCAATTGCTAGGCTGCACCCCACAGGCCTGCAAGCCCTGTACTTGCCCAACTTCAAGACCAAAGAACCCAGAGTCAGTGACAGAGACATCAGTGGTAAAGGATGAGGGAGCTTACACGTCTGAAGTAAGGTGTGCAACACGTCATTGTGTACACTGGATGCTGGGCATGACATGGCAGCAGTCTTCACTCCCGGGGGAAGGGGAAGGTTACCAGTTATGAGGGAATTGACATGGGGTTGGCTCATCAGTTACCAGGGAAAGTAGCAGAGGAGCATGCCCCTCACTGCCCCTTTGACAAGCTCTCCAGGTGGAAATGTTCAGATCTAAGGATTAGAACAGTCAGTAGCTGGGGCCAGGGTCAAGTATGTAAGAATGTCAGTCATGTGAGTAGGGTGTAGGTGAAGCAGGCACTGGTTCATCAGGGGATGTACAGAGAGCAAAAGAACAGCCAACTTGGGTGGCCTGATCATATATTTAAAAATAAAATCCAGTTAGGGTAGCTTCAATATCTAAGGAAGAAATAAGAAGGAACCTAAAGAGAGGTTTACGAAAATCATTTTATACAAACTGCCAATGTAAGATGACTATAGTTTCCAATCAGACATAATAAGAAGTTAGAGCTGGATGTCACTGTGGACTCACTTCTGATTGCACACTTATTAGATTACCTAGCTAATCTGCCGAAATGTGTATCTTCCAAATACAGTGACTAAAGTCACAACTAGGAAATACCTTTACTATAGAATTTGTTTGTCTCTTTGTTTTTAGTCTTATTTCATTTTTTTTATGAGATATTAACTTAAAAGTTTTAACAAAAAAAATTCAGAGTGTGCAAAAAAGTGGAAGCAATATATAAAGATCAATTATTCTTATTTATTCTTTTAGGCTCTTCATGAACCTGTTTTGCAAAATATGTGAAAACATTAAAGAAAAAAAACAGTAATTTTCTCCAAACTCAAGCAAATACCTCTGAATGGATAACTATTCTTTAAATTTCTCTATCCTCACTGCTATTTCTAATCTACATATATATGGCTGTTAATAATTTTTCCTAAAGCACAGTTCTGTTAAAGTGATGCATTTGCTCAGAAATCTGCAGTCTCTCCTGTCTACAATGTTAAGTTTAAACTAACCAGCCTATTATTCATCTCCCTCTTTAAGCTGTCTGTAACCCAACTTTTCAATCTCATTTCCCCATGTGTCTTTTTTTCTACTCTGTCAGAATCACTAGCTCTACCTTTCTTGTCTTTCTCACCTCTAAGCCTCTGCTCACACAAGGAATGCTTTTCCCCTCATTTTGCCAGCCCTTGAAGTCCACTCAGCTCGTGTTGTCTTCCCGAATCCCTTCCTGATTTGTTTGTTCAGAAGTAAACTTTCCCTCCACTAGTTTATACACATTAATTTCTGTATTTCAACCAAGTAACTTTCATATTTTGGCTTCAGTTTTATTTTACACTTGGGTTATCTACCCTACAAAATGGAAAGGAATAAAAAGAAAACAGCATGTAAATGTTTTTTAGATTCTTTGTATGTGATATACATAAGCTGGGCTTGTTTAATTCTCAAATATAAAAGTAACAAAAGTGTTATAAAACCATTACAACAATTTGTAGATAAGGAAACTGAAGTAAAACTAAGTAAAATGATCTGGCCTGAGTTTTGAATTAGAAATTGGTAAAGCCAATCTGCAATGCTCCAATCTACTATATCATAATACTTTAGCTTTGAGAAAGGGGTGTAAAAGTACTGTAAAACTTAAAGGACTGTTGAGTGTGAACTATTATTTTTTTTGAAATTTTATTATTTTTTATTATTTCTATTGAGGTATACTTGACATTCAATATTATATGTTTCAGTAGTACAGAACAGTGACTCACAATTTTTAAAAGTTACATTTATAGTTATTATGAAATATTAGCTATATTCCCTGTGTTGTATTATACATCCTTGTAGCTTATTTATTTTATACATGATAATTTGTACCCTTAATCTCTTACCACTATCTTTCCCCTCTCCCCTTCCCTCACCCCTTTGGTAGCCACCTCTTTGTTTCTGTGTCTATGAGTCTTTTCCGTTTTCTGTTTATTTGTTTTGTTATTTTAGATTCCACATATAAGTGAAATCATCCGGTATTTTTCTTCCTCTATCTGACTTATTTTACTTAGTATAATATCCTCTAGGTCCATCCATGTTGTCACAAATAGCAAAATTTCATACTTTTTATGACTAACATTCCATCGTATACATATACCACATCTTCTTTATCTATCCACCTATCAATGGACACTTACATTGCTTCCATACTTTGGCAATTGTAAATAATACTGCTATGAACACTGAGGTGCATGTATCTTTTCAAATTAGTGTTTTGGGTTTTTTTTGTATAAATACCTAGGAGTGGATTGCTGGGTCATATGGTAGCTCTATTGTTTAGTTTTTTGAGACACCTCCATAATGGCTATACCAATTTACATTCCCACCCACAATGCAGGAGGGTTTCCTTTTCTCCACATCCTCACCAACACTTGTTATTTGTGGTCTTTTTGATGCTAGCCATTCTAACAGGTGCAAGGTGATATCTCTTTGTGGTTTTAATTTATATTTTTCTGATGATTAACCATGTTGAGCGTCTTTTCATGTGCCTGTTGGCCATCTGTATGTCCTGAAAAACATCTATTCAGGTCTTCTGCCCATTTTTAGTCAGGCTGTTTGTTTTTTTGATGTTGATTTGTATGAGCTGTTTGTATATTTTGGATATTAATCTCTCACAGGCCATGTCATTTGCAAATAGTTTCTCCCACTTTACAGGTTGTCTTTTTGTTTTGTCAATGGTTTCCCTTGCTGTGTAACAGTTTTTAAGTTTAATTAGGCCCCATTTGTTAAGTTTTGCTTTTGTTTTCTTTGCTTTAGGAGACAGATCCAAAAAAGTATTGCTACAAATTATGTAAAAAAGTGTTCTGCTTATGTTTTCTTCTAGAAGTTTTATGGTGTCTCACCTTAAATTTAGGTCTTTAATCCATTTTAAGTTTATTTTTGTATATGGTGTTAGAGAATATTCTAATTTCATTCTTTCACATGTAGCTGTCCAGTTTTCCCAGCACCACTTATTGAAGAGGCTGTCTTTTCTCCACTGTACATTCCTGCCTCCTTTGTCATAAATTAGGTGACCATATGTGTGTGGGTTTAGCTCTGGGCTTTCTATCCTGTACCATTGAGCTATATTTCTGTTTTTGTACCAGTACCATACTGTCTTGATTACTGTAGCTTTGTAGTATAGTTTGAAATTGGGGAATCTGATTCCTCCAGCTCCATTTTTCTTTCTCAAGATTGCTTTGGCTATTCGGGGTCTTTTGTGTTTCCATACAAATTGTAAGATTTGTTGTTCTAATTCTGTGAAGAATGCCATTGGTAATATGAAAGGGATTGCATTGAATCTGTAGATTGCTTTGGGTAGTATAGTCATTTTCACAATACTGATTCTTCCAATCCAAGAACATGATATATTTCTCCACCTATTTATGTCATCTTTGATTTCTTTCATCAGTGTTTTACAGTTTTCTGAGTACATGTCTTTTGCATCATTAGGTAGGTTTATTCCTAGGTATTTTATTCTTTTGTTATGATGGTAAATGGGATTGTTTCCTTAATTTCTCTTTCTGATTTTTTGTTGTTAGTGTATAGGAATGCAAGGGATTTCTGTGCATTAATTTTCTATCCTACAACCTTACCAAATTCATTGATTAGTTCTAGTAAGTTTCTGGTGGCATCTTTAGTATTTTCTATGTATAGTATCATGTCACCTGCAAACAGTGACAGTTTTACTTCTTTTCCAATTTGGATTCCTTTTATCTCTTTTTCTTGTCTGATTGCCATGGCTAGGATTTCCAAAACTATATTGAATAAGAATGGTGAGAGTGGACATCCTTGTCTTGTTCCTGATCTTAGTGGAAATGCTTTCAACTTTTCACCATTGAGAATGATGTTTGCTGGGCTTTCTACTCCAAGGTTTCTTAGTAATCCATAGTATGACATTATACTATATATTAGTATATATTATATTAAGATAGAAGCGGAAATAATTAGTATGTGACTTGCACTTCCTTTTCCACTTCTTTTCCTTATAAGAGTTGTCAGACAATATTGAATCCAAATTAAAAATGAACATTCTAATCATGAATATAAGTGCAGTTTTTCAGATGATCCATGGATTTTCAAAAAAAAATCTCCCATGAAACAGTACCAGGTATCTTTCTTTTTTATTTATCTATATCACTCTTTGTGTTTTAAGTATCTGTTTTGATGCTTTAGATATCTCTCTTTATGTTTTTAGATGTCTCTCTTGATTTTTTACATTGAAAAGATGATTCATTGACATACAGTACTGACTCGTGTTTCATATGGATGATACCAGAAAGAGAATAACTCCTCCCAAAATATAATAATGTTCCTTACAAATGCAATGTTGACATCTTAATTTTTATATAATATGGATAATTATTTTTTGGCTCCTACTATGTGCTGAATCAATTGCTGAAGATACAACAATGAACAAGGCACAAGAATGTGCCATCTAGTAGCTAAGAGAAATAATAAGCAGGGAACTGTAAACTATATAGGACATACAATGATGGAGACATATAATGTGATGGGAGCACATAAAGGAGGAAGTTCTTTACTGCGACAGGGATACCCAGGAAAGGCTACTCTAAAGGAAGAGATATCTAAGCTTAGGCTTGAAGAACTATCCAGGCAAAGAGGACACACAGTACCTTAAAAGCCAATGAACAGTGTGAGTAAAGGTAGACGTAAAGGTAGACTGTCTGAAGACAGTAGACCTTGACAGAAGTTATATATTGTCCCTAACATTTGGTGTGAATAGTTTGAAAGAAACAGTGGTAAGAGGTAAGACAAGAAAAGTAAGAGTGGTTCTTGTAATATGAGAAATGCTTTGGAATACCCAGTTATGAAACTTAGACTTTTTCCTGATTGTATCAGAAATCTCTTTTTTGGAAAATAACTTTCAGAAGGAAAATAAATGATACAAACCATAACTCACTGGTGTAAATATACGAGTATGTAGGGGACCTAAAATAGTCTAGGGGTAGTCTGAGTTGTGGAATATTTTTAATTTCTTTCCTCTGGTTCAATCTGGTTTCACATAGTTTGTCAGAATATTTCAAGAGTTAAGATTTTTCAGTCATATTTTAATGATATATAATAAATAATGTAATCAATGGACTGGAAGGTAAGAAGAATGGGCTCTGGTTCCTGTTTTACCACTTAAAAATTCTGCATCCTTGGAGAAGACACATAACCTCTATGGGTATCAGCTTCTATAAAAGGAGATAATTTAGCTTATTAAACACCAAAGTCATTCTCAAAACTGTGATTCTAAGTACTTATATCTTATCAGGTGATCTATGGATTTGGTTTTTTGTTGGTTTGTAATTGGTACTCCCAAATACCTTAAAATCATTGTTCCTTTAGGTAGGTTTAATATAGTTTACATTATTAATTCACCTTAAAAAGACCTGTATTAGATAATATAATTGTAAATGATGCCTTGTTCATAAAATTGCAAATTTTCATGTAGCAGGAGATTTGTGTTAAGTAGACCTTCTGCCCACTTAAAACATTTCATACATTAGGTTGGGGATCCTTCAAGGCTACAATGGCACTTTACCTTTGTTTTTATTACATGTGTTTAATCCAACACCTGAACAATAATGGGCACACACAAAAAATGTTGAATTGAAAATATGTTTTCTAGAATAGAAATAGCTTTCTTTGCGATCCTTGCATTGCTGCATGTTAACTAAATTTTTTAATGACAATGGGTTAGCATTACTTATTAGCATTTATTGCCATTATGTGCAAATGGCAACAAAAATGATGAGGTGAAGAGATTTGGATGATTTGATCGAGGCAACTAAGCAAAGTCAGTTGAAAATAAGTTCTAGATTCCTTGAACTCTTGCTTTGGTCTTAAGAGCATACTGACTTTGTTTTCTCTTTTCTAATCTATTTGATTTCTGCTGGCAACCATTACCATTGTCAATAATATTTATTACAAAACAGGACATTTCTTCTTCACTCACTTACTTATATTATGTATTTTCAGTCTTGAAACAGATTTTAACAGGAGACTGCTGAATCAAACTGAATCATGTGATTTTCACAAATGTCAACATCCATTCTTATAATGGTTTAATGCCAAGATTCTACACAGTGTACCAGGAAGAAAATAAGATGTCCAGTTCTAAAACTAGCAAAACAAATTTGACCAGACAATTGTAAGTTAATTTTCCCAAAGGAAATCCAATTTCATTTGTAGGCTCATAAATAGACCATAGTTACACTTTTCTGAGAGTTTATATTTGAATGCTAACCTATATTCAGTGATCTAGAATAGGACATCAATTTCAAGTTCTTAATTCTAAGGTCACCTTTGAAGTACCATCTTTTAAACCTTTTTTCTTTCATCATTTTAAATCTTTAAAGTGAATGTCATTCTGTTTTTTTTTTCCTCCGTGAGTTTAACATGAATAGACAGGGTATTTTTAATACTCTCTTACATAGTTTTAGTTAGAAAAGACTGATCTTATTGCTGATGGGGTTTATTTGCAAGGTAATTAGTGCATTTAGGATGTTGTCATTAAAAATAGGCTCTTGATGTGAGATGAATAAAAAACAGAGAACAGGTTTAGAGTAGAAAAATATAGGCAACATTTTTGAATACCTGTGTTAACAAAAATTTCAAATTGAGGGAGTACATAGTCTATACAGATAACAACTCCCACTTAAGAGTATGGAACATACATGCACATTGTTGTCATACTTCATAGAAACCTTCTGTTCAGGTAGTAGGATTAATTATTTTACCTAAATATAGAATTCCTTCACAATAGGAAGCATAATAATACTAAAAGTAATAAAGGCAGTTATAAATATGTATTGAGATCCTTTAGTCTTCATGCATTAAGCTAGTCACATGTATTATCCCTAATCATCGCAATAACCCCAAGTGGTATATATTTTTAGCCATGTTTTATAGGTGAGTAAACTTAGATAAGACATGATTAAAGAAATTGCCCAGAGTCACACAGGTAAGATGTGAGATTACCAGGCTTAAAACCCAATTTTATTCATCTCCAAAACCCATCACATTTTACTACCACCCAGATACTCTTTCATAGGTTATATTATAATCTATAAAAACACAAAGCATCATTATTATATTATTATTCTTCAACTTCTCCATTCAACCACACTGCCCAAATTCCCAGTAATTGGCCCAGCAGCTCCCACTGTAAATGAGAATCTTTGGTGATTGAATTCTCATAAATTAGACCACTGACCAAGGTTGGTCAGTTTAAAGGTAGATTCAGATTCAAGAGACACTTAGTATCTTTCATTTTCAAGAGCTTGGTATAGTCACTCATGTATTTTTATTTTATTTTTTTCATTTGTAAATCTTGGGCTTCCTCAATAACTTTTGGAGTAAAAATTAACAAAGTTAAGCTCTTCAGCAGAATCCCTAGGCTACGAGGACCCCTTGACCAAATATATGAAGACTATGAGAATTGGAATGGGTAGCAGATTTTACAGGACCTGGCATATAGTTTCCATAGAATAAAAGATATGCAACATTCTGATTTCTCAGAGGTGATTGTAGAGAGGCTGTGACAGTTATCAGCCAGTCTGTGAGCCATGTTTATATACTGAAGACAGTTGACAAGTAACATAAAAATCATAAGAGTAGCATGTCAAGACGCTCTTGTCCCAAATAGGAATTTAAGAAACTGCTAGACCTGTTATGGTAGTGTTGGCCATAACTTCATATGTGCACTTATATTGTCGGCATCACAAACATGACAAATACATGTACACATGCTACACAGATCACACACAGCAACAAATATCAGCAGCTGAGTGTGTAAGACAAAGTAGATGATATTAACATGTGTTTCCTATCCAGGTGGGTATAAAAGTAAATGCGTAATGGAGGCTATTTCTTACCTCTGTCCTTAGCAATCTATATTAATTTAGGGAAACTAAACATCATCTCTGAGCCTGTAGCCTCGTTTGTCAAATGGGCATAATACTGATATTATGGCTGCTGTGGTATGGCTGCTGTGAAGATTTTAGAAGAACATATAGAAAAAGTTTATGACATACATAGAACACAGTTCAGTGGTGAACATGCACTAGTGAATAATAACTGACCAAAATATGTGGTAGAATTAAATTATTGATTGCCTGCTATACCAGGGCCTGGGCCAGGCACTGAAGTCTAGAGAAGAATAAACTCGGCTTCTTTCCTTGAGTACTTCATAATTGAACAGATCGTTATTTCCACAAAATGAGCATTACTAGAAAAGGTAACAAGATGAACACAAAAGTACACAGTATATGTACAGGGAACAGAAATAATTTAAAATTTCAGACTATGAAATGTAAGGTAAGACATACCAGGCACTAAATATAGAAAAAAAGGCAGAACCCTGAGTCTCCAAGGGCATTTTAGGCCATGCTAAAATAAAATACGCTTACCTCTTGTTTTCTTTTTTATCCTTTACATGCTATATAGCTTATACCTCGATTAAGAAGACAACAAATATTACTGAGATGAAATATTGCTGTTATGGTCTGAAATATAGCTAGAAAACCATTTTTAAATGTAACTGGACATTTTCTTCCATAAAACACTCAGTACATTTAATTAAGAACTAAATGCAGATAACCACTATGTGTACAGTATTCTGCAAGCCCTAGAACAGATGATGGGGAGTGAAATGGACAAGAGAATGTTAACTGCTAAAGTCAATCTAAAATGGAAACATACAATGTTTAAAATGTTAAACTGGCAATAACAAAAAAGGAGGTTTTAGTTCTACCTTGGTCACATAATAGGTGACATTGGCTACAGGATTATGAAGAAGTTGCCTTAATTTTGAGCCTTCTTCCCCTTTTTCCAAGTAAAATAAGAATTCTTAAATGTCAAATGCACAAGGTTAATTCATAACTATGGCAGTGGGTGTGAAAGTCCTCAGCATATGGTAAAGGTCATATACTTGGAAAAACAGTGCAGATGTTAAAAACCTTCTCCCAGTAGTAGGTATTTTACATGCCTTATCTCATTTAATTCTCACAACAATCCTAGGAGTAGATACTATTACGATCCTCATTTTATAGATGAGAAACAGAGGTTCCAAGAGTTTAAACAACATCCTCAAATTCACATGGCTCACAAGTATTAGAATTACGACTCAAACCCATGAAACAATTTGGTGGCTCATCTTAAATCTCATAGTCTGTCTCCTTCTCTACTTTGAAAGTGTTACCAGCCTACTTACCAAAACAGGGTCTGGTGGAAAAAAAAAAAAAAGTTGAAATGATAAACGTAGAAGTTCAGCATCATGAAGTATACAGCTGGTTAAGAATTAGAACGTGTTAGAATTTTGGTGATGACTGAAAACATTAGAGAATGTTCACTACTAACCAGATGATGTCCCAGGCCTCCAAAGAGAATTGACATGATGAGAAAGAAATGAAAGGGAAGAGGAGGCAAATAAGCATTCATCAACCAGCGTGGGCTAGAGCATCACCTGGCCTGCAAGCAATCAGAACAAGGGAGTCCAAGAAGAGAGCACCGTCCTGTAAGAAAAGAAAGGCCCCACTGCACCTGGTTAGAGGAAAAGATGCAAAGGCTGAGAGACAAAGGCACTGAAAAGGAGACCAAAAAAGCCCCATGGAGGACTGAGGGATGAAGATGACTTAAATTATCCCATAAAAGGTCATCGGAAATGCCACCTTCTCTCTGTAAAAGAGAGCTCAAACGCCTGTGGCTGTGAAGAAACATCATGCATTCAAACTGCATGTGTCTCAGGAAAGACGTTTTGTTCTCTGCAGGCCTTTGGACTGTGGGGACTGTGAAAATACATTTTATCAAAATAGGTTTGTAGGACGTATTTGATTTCTTCTGTGACAGCTCCAAAACTAATCCTTAGGGGCAAAAAATAAGTGGAGGAATGTAGGGAAAAATAATGTGACAGGACAATAAAAGTATCCTCACTTATGACAAAGAAAATAGTGAAGCTGAAAACAAGAATAAAGGGAAAAAATTAAAGAGTAAAGCATTTCACGTGTGGGGTTGGAAAAGGACGTCAAATCTAGTCTGTGATCTGAGTCGGTGTCAGTGCTTGGCACCCAGTCCTCACCCCTCAGAAACTGCTCCTTCTGCAGCAAGGCTTTCATTCTTAGTCCTATGGAAATGTAACAGTAATACGACGAAAGTCAAAAAAACTCTGGGATTTCTCATTCTATTTCTTAAAAGACACTCGAGACACCCTGGAATGAATGACTCATGGAATTTGGCAAAAATGTTAAAATAGAAGTGTTTAAAGTGCCACCCTCAGACTAACCAAGAAGGAGGGGTTTTCTTGGCTTCAGGAATGTGGGCTACATACTATGGTGTAACTTGAGTTCAAATCCTGGTTCTGCTATTTTATAGTTTTGTGAAAGATGGACACATTAGGCATCCTTTCTGAGCATCAGTTTCTTTACCTGTGATGATACCACTCCACGTTTTTGTGAAGGTTAAGTTAAATTTTATGACCTTTTTTTTTTCAGGCCACATCGTGCAGCATGCGGGATGCGGGATCTTAGTTCCCAAATCAGGAATCTCGAACCTGTGCCCCTGCATTGGAAGTGTGGAGTCTTAACCACTGGACCGCCAGGGAAGTCCCTATGAGCATTTTTTGTTTGTTTTTTTTTCGACACCTGGCACAATAGGTATTCACGCATCGTTAGTTCTCTCTCTTGTGTTAGATAAAAATTAAACTTCTGGGTCCTGTTAAGCCTAAAATAACCATTTTATAAATGGAATTCATAACCATGCCAACTGTAAATATAAAACAATTAAAATTGATTTCATCCTAACTTGAGTAGATTTGTTTCCATGAAGGGCTACCCTTCAGTATCTTTACACTGGATTCCAATGGTGTCTCTGTCCAAAATCTTTCCTGGTTCCCCTCTGAGGAATTATTCTCAGAATCCATTTTTTTTCTTTAAATTTTATTTTTTAAAAAGTAGTTTTAGGTTCACAGCAAAATTAAAAGGAAGTACAGAGATTTCCATTATACTCCCTGCATGCATCACCTCTCCCCTAAGCAACATCCTCCACCAGAGAAGTACCTTTGTTACAACTGATGATCCTACACTAACATAATCACCCAAAGTCCAGAGCTTACATTAGTGTTCAGAACTCCTTTTTAATAAATAAATGTTTATGAAATAGATATGAAATATTATTAAAACAAATGAACAATTCCAAAAATGCCCTTTAATTGTACTGTTTTCTACCATTTTGCCACTTTTTTCACTACCACACAACAAAATGGGACATGATATTATAAACAGTGAGCCTTAAGTAGCACCTGATTTGAGTAATAAAAGAACTGGACAGGGCTTCCCTGGTGGCGCAGTGGTTGAGAGTCTGCCTGCCGATGCAGGGGACACAGGTTCGTGCCCCGGTCCGGGAAGATCCCACATGCCGCGGAGCGGCTGGGCCCGTGAGCCATGGCCGCTGAGCCTGCGCATCCGGAGCCTGTGCTCCGTGACGGGACAGGCCACAACAGTGAGAGGCCCATGTTCCGCAAAAAAGAACTGGACATCAATGTCCACTAGGCCACATTTATAGAGGCAAAGACAGGGACAGCAGGTATTTTAATGGAAAAAAATAGAAATAAGAAATAAAATTTATTTTGCTAGATTGTTCAATTTCCTAGCAGTCCAGTTAATGCCTTACAGATTTTGCAAAAAGCACTTACCCTGTTTCACTAATACCATAGAATTAGAAACTTGAAATGATCTATGGTGGTGCCTTTGTCATAAACTCAACGTTTAATTTATTCAAAAGCAGACATTGTTATGAGGATTTATTGAGTTTGAGTAAGTTCTTTAAACCTTGATTTTTATTCCTTTAAAAATAATTTGTGTATATGGACACATAGACATTCTGTATGACCCCTGAAATTATTTGCAAAATGTTCTGTGAAATCTATGTTTGCATTTTTGGGGGAAAGGACCTGCAGATTTTATAAGATTTTCTAATGGGTGAGTAAACTGATTAAGAAATAAATTGATAAATTCAGTTTAACAAATGTTTATTTATTGCCAGATATTTTTTGGAGTTTGGTATTCAACATTTTTGAGTACCTATTGTGATATAGGTACAGTGTTTTGTTTTGTTTATTAACATGTATATTCACTAAAATTCTGACCACACCAGGGCCTATTTAGCAAATGTCACGACATAAAATAGGGGAAAAACAGAATGACACTCTTCTTTTCCTGCTCAGGTAAAGTTTGATTTCATTGTATAACATGAATTGCTACAAAGGAATTGCTACAAAGGATGTGTCACTTGGAGAGACATCAAGTTAGGCTGCATCTGGTGTTTGCATTTGGGCAAAATATCCAGAAAACAGAAGAAACAAAAAAATATGTCTTCCCTGATACTCAATAAAACAACATCAAGCAGAAGTACCTAATTTGGACAACAGAGATTAAAGCCTTTGCACTAAAATTCACAGCGTAAATCCAATCAAATATTCTAGACATGAGCAATGTAAAATCAATTAAAGACAAACTGATGCCCTATAATATGCCCTTGTAGACTCTGCCATTGGAATCAACCCAGGAGAAAATTGTAGTCCTTCTTTCAAAGTTATTCAAATCCAATTGATGTCACCATATGCGAGTTTAGTTGATATCCAGCAGCAATTTAATTGGCTATTTTCTTTGTTTCTAAAGGGCAATTTTGTGTGTGATATCTAGATGTTCTCTAGGTGTTGCATTGACCTTTAGAGATTTTTAGAAATAGTCTTTGAGGTTTCATACCATTTTTTTCCACACTGAAAAGAGCTTATTCAATTGCTTCCTCTGAGATAATATCACCGTTGTAGAGACGTGGATATGAACAGACCAAGGTTGTGTCAATGATATCCCAAGCACATTCCAATATAACTGAATTTAGGTTATGGACTTTTTAGTTTGTTTACTTAGTTTTAGCTTTTCATTGTGTTTCCTTTTCTTATCTCATAAATATAGGATGATCAATTACGGTAGGAATATTTAATTGGCATACAATGCACAAAATAGTTAATGTAATGAAATTATCTTTGTAAATGGTATAGAAACCTCAGGAAGTAAAAACTGATATCGTTTGAAATCTATGCTGTGCCAGGTCTTTATCTTATTTCTACTTTAAAAATCATTGTTGATTAGGAGAAAAGTAAATCTTATTAAAGAGCTCAAGTAAATTGACCACACAAATATTTAGTAGTAGATCTGATTTAAATCAGAATCATGATATCCAAAAGAGTAGTTTTTTCTTTTTTTCTATTATTTAATAATGCCACCTCAGGAAAATAGCATAGCTACTATAATTACTATTATTTATTAATAAGAAGCTATATAATCAGATTGGCTTATGACTGAAAATCATCAGTGCATCTTATATATTAGCCTATTAGTAAACTAAAGCAAAAATAACTGACTCATGGAGAACCTTTAAAGATAAAGTCTCTGATCTTCAATGGATTGGTATATCCCTCCCTGGATTGTCTCAGATGCTAAAAGGTAGCTGAGACTCTGCTGACACATGAAATTTAGGGAGAGTGTAAAGTCGTTTGCATCTGTGACATGACGATTAGGAAAACAGGATTCTGAGTCAGGTAAAAAGATTCTGAAGTACTGGTTCCCGCAGTACTAACTGTATGAACTAGGTCTAATCATTTAACTCGTTTAAATATCCTCATTCACAAATACAAGATAATAATATAATCTAAATCGTGGGGGGGTTGTGAGGATTCAATTTGTGAATATACATAAAGTTTGCACGATAGGCATGTGGTGATTACTCAAAATACTAATTATATCAAGCAGAATCCCTTTACTTTAAAAGGACAGAAACTCAAACTATCTTAAGATAAAAGTAAATTTGTGACTTATGTAATGAGGAAGTCCAAAGAAGAGAACTAACTTTAGGCAAAGATAGATCCAGGAGCTCAAATGATATAAGCAGAATTTTGTTTTTCTCTCTGTCCCAGCTTTGGGTGCTTCTGCTTCACCTTGTTTTCAGAAAGGCTCTTTCTATGGTGCCTCATACTGCTACTGTCAGGTCCAATCTACCAATAGCTGTACATTTCGCATTTCCAGAGAAAATATGGGCACGCCATTTTGGAGATCTGATTAGTCCAGCATAAGTTCCATGTTGTGGAGCTATGGCTCCACTATGGCTGGATGAAGCTCTGATTAGCCAACCTGAACCACGTGCTTGACTCACCAGCCCCCAGTCAAAGCTGGTGAGGTAATGTTACTAGATAATTACTAGATAAAAGAAGGGATGCTGGGTACACACATCACACACACAAACACACAGCAAGATATACCATAGTTATTAATTATTATTACTATTATTCCTTAATGTTGCTTGCTTTCCTGGAAGAAAATAACATTTGCAGTTAAATTTTTTTTCTAGGTTGGGAAAATCTTTGCATAGACATGCTTTAGTTAATTCATGCTCATTTATGGAACAGACACATGACCATTCTTCATTTCATAGGAAAATATTAGTGTCATGTAAATTAATACCAGCCTAATGTAAATATTCATCTAACGTAGAACTAATTCTTCCGGAAAAATAACACTAGAAAATGATTTTTAAAACACATTTTTCAACTTTTAATTAGTAGCATTATTAGTTTTGGACAAATTATCTAACCTCTTTGTTCATACTTTCCATCTATGAAGTGGGTATAGGTTTGTCCATAAGGGTATATAGAGGAATGTACAAAAAGAGCTTAACAGGTCCACTGCACTTAATAAGGTTTCAATAGATATCAGTTTAATTGTTAATAGTACTAAGTGCTAAGGCTCCTTTGATAAGTTACAGATAACTAAAATATTTTTCAGTGTTGATTAAAGAAATATGCTTCAGCTGCATATCGGCATGTCTTGAAACCTTATAAACTCCAGTTTCTTTACTTTGAACTAAAACCATTTTTTCTATTATTGACATAAAGTTGATGTATAATATTATATGTTTCAGATGTACAACATTACTGATTCACAATTTTTAAAGAGTACACTCAATTTATAGTTATTATAAAATAGTGGTTGTATTCCCTGTGCTGTACAATATATCCTTGTAGCTTATTTATTTCATACATAGTAGTCTGTACCTCTTAATCCACTATCCTAATCTTGCCCCTCCCCCAAGTCCTCTCCCCACTGGTAACCACTAGTTATTTATATCTGTGAGTCTGTTTCTTTTTTGTTATATTCACTAGATTGTTTTATTTTTTAGCTTTCATATATAAATAATAACATACAGTATTTGTCTTCCTTCATTATAGATTTTGGTTTGTGGTTACCACGAGGTTTTCATATAACAGAATATATATATATGTGTGTATATATATATATATATATATACCCATATATATATATATATATATATATATATATATATATATATATATATATATATATATATATATATATATATATATATATATATATATATATCAATATATATATATATATATATATGATTCTCTTAAGTTGTTAATCTCTTAATTTCAAATATATTTTAACACCTCTGCATTGGTACTCTCCTCCCCTCAAGATTACTGATTTTGACATAATATTTTAATTGTTTTGTGTATCCCTTAACTGCTTATTGTGGATTTTGACGATTTCACTACTTTAGTCTTTCAACCTTCCTACTAGCTTTGCACATGGTAGATTTCCTTCCTTTACTGTATGTTTGCCTTTACCTATCAGCTTTCTCCTTTCATAATTTTCATGTTACTAGTTGTGGATTTTTCTTTTTTTGCTTAGAGAAGTTCCTTTAACATTTCTTGTAAAGTTGGTTTGGTGGTGCTGAACTCTTTTAGCTTTTGCTTATCTGTAAAACTTTTGATCTCTCCATCAAATCTGAATAAGAGCCTTCCTGGGTAGAGTATTCTTGGTTGTAGGTTTTTCCTTTCCATCACTTTAAATATATTGTGCCACCCACTTCTGGCCTTCAGAGTTTCTGCTGAAGAGTCAGTCAACTGATAGCTTTATGGGAGTTACATGTTGTTTTTCCCTTGCTGTTTTTTAACATTCTATCTTTACCTTTAATTTTAGTCATTTTAATTACAATGTGTCTTGATGTGTTCCTCTTTGGGCTGATCCTGTTTGGGACTCTCTGTGCTTCCTGTACTTGGATCTCTGTTTCCTTTCCCAGGTTAAGGAAATTTTCAGCCATTATGTCTTGAAATAAGTTCTCTGCCCATTTCTCTCTTTCTCTTCTCCTTCTGGGGTCCCTATAATGTGAATGTTAGTACACTTGATGTTGTCCCAGAGGTCTCTTAAACTGTCCTCATTTCTCCTTTTTTTTTTCTTTCTGTTCAGCGTCAGTGATTTCCACTACTTGTCTTCCAGCTCACTGATCTATTTCTCTGTATCATTTAGGCTACTGTTGATACTGCTAGTATATTTTTCACTTCACTTATTGTATTCTTCATCTCTGTTTGGTTGTTCTTTATATTTTCCAACTCTTTGTTTAAAATCTCTAAGCTCTTGCTCTGTGCATCCATTCTTTTCCTGAATTCTTCAATCATCTTTAAGATCATTACCCCAAACTCTTTCTTGGGCAGATTGCCTAACTCTGCTTCACTTATTTCTTCTGTGATTTATCTTCTTCCTTTGTTTGGAACATGTTCCTCTATCATCTCACCTTGCTGAACTTGCTGTTTTCATTTCTATGTTTCTGGCAGGTTGGAACATTTCTCAACCTTGGAGAAGTCGCCTTTTGTAGAATGTCATATGCATCCCAGCAGCGCACTCTCCTCTGGTCACCAGAGCTATATGCTCTAGTGGTACCCCCTAAATGAGCTGCTTAGGCCCTTCTGTTTGGGCAGTCTGGTAGGCTTGGTTGGCCCCCAGTCCAGTGGGTTACCAGGCCCTGCCTTCTGTGGAGGCTGCTGGCCACCACAGTTTGGTGGGACTGGGTCACAAAACAGCTGACTGAGGAACCCCAGGGGGCCCCAGGGCTAGTGCTGGTTCACTGGTGGGTAGAGTCAGAATCCAGGACATCCCAGACTTGAGGCCCACCCACCAGTGAATAAAGCCAGATCTGGGGGCTAGTGCCAACCCACTGGTGGTCCTGGAGCGGAACTCCAGTTCCTTCATCTGTGTAACTAGTGACAACAATTTAACCTGCATTACAGTGGAATGAATGTGAAAATGTCCTGTTTGAGCTACAAACAATTATTGAATCCTACAAACGCATTATATACTGGGTTAGAAAACTGATGCACAAATTTTAAAGAGGTCCTTGATCTTGAGGAAATTACAGAATGACAGGTAAGACAGGAAAAGAATAAATACTTTATTAATTTTATTTTTATTTTTCATTTTGGCTTCAGAGATGGATGCTTCTGGAGGGCACTACCTGTTGTTTGACCCCTAAAATGCTAAAAAAATCAACAGTAAACAAAATAATAAAAATCAGTCATTTGAAAATGAAAAAAAAATTAATACACAGGTTAAAAGGAAATCATAAAGAAATATCTGAAATATTGAAACCTAATAAGAATAAAAGATCCATAGAAACATTTGGAGGCACATGTAAACATTAAATAAAAGATAAAGCCATAAATAAATTTATTAAAAATCCAATATATATAAAATACATACACATATAATATATAAATATATTATATAAAATATATACATATATGCTCTATTTACCATTCCCCTAACCAGAAAGAAATGCATGAGAAAAAAGAGAAAGAAAATAATGAAAAAATCAGGGCAGAACTTAATGAAGTAATAAAGAAAGCAATACAAAAGATTTTTTTTAATTAGTAGCTACCTTTTTTTGTTTAATTTATTTATTTTTTATACAGCAGGTTCCTATTAGTAATCTATTTTATACATATTAGTGTATATATGTCAATCCCAATCTCCCAATTCATCCCACCACAATCCCCCCACCACCATTTTCCCCCCTTGGTGTCCATGTTTGTTCTCTACATCTGTGTCTCTACTTCTGCCTTGCAAACTGGTTCATCTGTACCATTTTTCTAGATTCCACTTATATTCGTTAATATATGATATTTGTTTTTCTCTCTCTGACTTCCTTCACTCTGTATGACAGTCTCTAGGTCCATCCACATCTCTACAAATGACCCAATTTCATTCCTTTTTATGGCTGAGTAATATTCCATTGTATATATGTACCACATCTGCATTATCCATTCATCTGCTGATAGGCATTTAGGTTGCTTCCATGACCTGGCTATTGTAAATAGTGCTGCAATGAACATTGGGGTGCATGTGTCTTTTTGAATTATGGTTTTCTCTGGGTATATGCCCAGTAGTGGGATTGCTGGGTCATATGGTAATTCTATTCTTAGTTTTTTAAGGAACCTCCATACTGTTTTCCATAGTGGCTGTATCAATTTACATTCCCACCAACAGGGCAAGAGGGCTCCCTTTTCTCCACACCCTCTCCAGCATTTGTTGTTTGTAGATTTTCTGATGACGCCCATTCTAACCAGTGTGAGGTGACATCTCATTGTACTTTTCATTTGGATTTCTCTAACAATTAGTGATGTTGAGCAGCTTTTCATATGCCTCTTGGCCATCTGTACGTCTTCTTTGCAGAGATGTCTATTTAGGTCTTCTGCCCATTTTTTGATTGGTTTTTTTTTTTTTAATACTGAGCTGCATGAGCTGTTTATATATTTTGGAGATTAATCCTTTGTCTGTTGATTCATTTGCAAATATTTTCTCCCATTCTGAGAGTTGTCTTTTCATCTTGTTTATAGTTTCTTTTGCTTTGCAAAAGTTTTTAACTTTCATTTGGTCCGATTTGTTTACTTTTGTTTTTATTTCCATTACTCTAGGAGGTGGGCCTTGCTGTGATTTATGTCAAAGAGTATTCTTCCTATGTTTTTCTCTAAGGTTTTATAGTGTCTGGTCTCACATTTAGGTCTTCAATCCATTTTGAGTTTATTTTTCTGTATGGTGTTATGGAACGTTCTAATTTCATTCCTTTACATGTAGCTGTCCAGTTTTCCCAGCACCACTTATTGAAGAGACTGTCTGGAGAGTAATTTGCCTTGAACAAGTGAGGTTGAAAATACACATACTCTATGATCCAACATTCCACTCCTAAATAGGAATCTTGAAAATTTCATGTACATATATACTTGTAGGGATATTTATTGTGGCATTATATGTAATAGTGAAATATTAGAAACAACCTATATGGCCATGAAAAGGGAATTTATAAATAATATTGATTCTTTTATATGGAAGAGTACTCTACAGTAGTAAAAAAATAATAATAATGGATGTTTAATGAAAGAAAGGGAAAAGTTGACATATTTTCCTACTCTTTAATTTAAAAAAAACTATAAAAACATATATTTTATAACTATATACATAAAGAAGAATGTTAACATGGACTGAACATGCACATTATTCCCAAATCCTTTGAAGTATTTTCTTTTTGGAACTGAGAGAACAATGGTCAGTGGAAGGGAAAAAAAAAAGGAGATATCAACTTTATCTTAAAAGTTCTACTTTATTAATAAAATGAAAACAACAAACAATTGAAGCAAGAATGGAAAATGATAATACTTATTAATTCTGAATGATAGATGTATGGAATTTTTGCATTTATTTTCTCTGTGATTATGTATTGTTTTAAATTTTTATCATTCAAAGAGTTCCAATGGGAGTTTTAGAATGGGTCTTTCTAGCTTTATAAGATAAACTCTACATACTGCAGTTGGTCTTGTCTAACTAAATTGATCTAAAATAAAGATGGCCAGTCACAGAAAACAGAAATCAAAACAATGCCAATAATAGACAGGACTTTTATGGTACCATATGTTTCATATAAATCAATAAAAGCATGATGTAGGCATTATTTTATCCTCATTTTATGATTCATAAAACTGAGACCAAGAATCTAAGACAGAGAAAAGAGTGTCTTGAAAACCCTATATGCATTTTCAGAAAGAGACTTATGAAGGCATGAACTTAACCTCTCTTGTCACTTGACCCCATGTGAAGCACACAGTAGGCGCTCAATACAAATGTGTATATGTAGACTGAAGAAGATTACAGATTGTCCTCCCCAAAAAGAATAGAATGGAATGTCACCATCCAAAAGCATTTTGAGCTAGGTGAGTCATGTTACACTGTATTGCTTCTAGTCCCTAGACTAAAATGTATAGCATATAACTTCTGAACCAAACTGATTAATGGTGTGAGAGCAGCTACCATCTATTAAAACATTATCAGATTCTGGACATAGTGGGGCTGCCCCAATGACTAGATGACCACTGTGAGAAAGTGATGGGATGAGGCTAAGACTAAGCACACAGACCAATAGTAGACAGTAGACGTTAGTTTCCCACCACCACTTACAATCTAATTTTACTTATCCATTGAATTTATTAGTTTCAGTAGTATAGGGAAATAACATATGCCATTTGACTGAATTATGACCTTATACTAAATATGACAGATGGAAAAATGGATCATTAAAAATTATCTGATGCTTTTAGAATAAAAAATGTACTGTTTATGAATAGAAAATTAGGTTACAGATTAGTCATTCACTTGGATTATAGGACTGGATTTATTATTTCAAAGTTTTAACAAATCACAAAAGCTTGTTCAAAGTTGTTTCTTTTTTTCTTTCTGTAAAGAGAGATTGGTAAAGCTCATAAATCCCTTGATGTTATAATTTTAAGTCAGAATCTTCCATCTGATTCTGTCTTTTTATAGGGAGAATGGCATTCCCCCAGTCATTCACTCATTTATTCATTCATTCTTTCACCAACCAACAATTTATAGCCCTGCTATGACTAGGAACTATGCTAAGAAACAAAGATACAGAGAGGAACTAGAGTAGTACTATTAAAAATAAACTAATTTCCCTTTTCCATTCAGTACCTCCAGATACTGAATAAGACCAATGGAACTAGATCATATAATGGTAGAACTAATAATAATGAGGAATAAGTCAGGAAATAATGGGCTGTTATGAAAAGTATGAACTCAGAGTAAGCCAATCATCTTCTAAATATATGAGAGAGAATTTTTGTATTTGGATGATTGAATAATACCATGATATTTGGAACATAAGAAGTGGAGAAGGGAAGGGATACTTAAATGTATCATGAGACTAAAAGACATGCAAAGGTACATGAGATTTTAAGAAAAATTTAGCTCTAAGTTACATTGATTGTCAAAAGTTTAATACCTTTTACTCAGACTTAGTTGAGGTTTTGATATTTTATTACAGGAAATCTCAACAATCAATATTTTCAGGTCTGTAATAAGCAAATGCAACGTTTAATGTTATAGTTTCAATGACTGAAGTCTTGTAAAACCAACAGTAGTAAACATAAATACAGAACTATTTTAGGAAACATACTTTTAGTAGAACTCTTTAGGCCGAGTTCAACAACTGGAATCATTAATATAATTGGGTACTAATTTAAATTGATCATGAACATTAATACCACACTTATAAGTTATTGACTTTAAAATGAGTTGGAGGCCTAGTATGTTAAGTGGATTGAAATCTCAAATTGATTTCATCAATCTCAAGTATTAAAAATAAAACCTTATATGTGCAAGACTTAAGGTTGTAAAACTACAATATAAATCTTAAAATAGATTTTAAATATACATAATGACAATAACAAAGTCTGTTCTACTAATCCTCACACTTACAATACATATTAAATAATATTTAAAGTAAATATTAAATTAATATTTAAAATATATATAAATCCACTAAATACAGTCAAGTCTTAATGTATAATTTTGCTAGTTCTGTGATTATTGCTCACTCTATACCTCTTGGTTTCCTAGGATTAACTTTATCTATTTATGTTTCTAAACCTTCAATTTTCTTTTCGTTTATCTATATTTGCCTACTCATTCCAATCCCTTTTATTTAGAATATAAATCTTATTTTAGGATTTACTATACTTAAAAATTTAGTTCATACTCATTATCTTTTCTTAAAAGCAGGTGGTAAAAATCTTTTTAAAATAAAAGCGTTGTGATTAAGTCTTCAGGATGGTTTAGATTCTTCTTCAGTATGGCTTAGGTTCTACAAATATTCTATGAATATTTCCAATATTTAAACTGAAAGAGAAGATTTTTCTTCTGTGAATTTTTAGTTTCCCAGTTCTTCCTGAAGATAGAGAGTGAGACAGATAGGTTACCTGAGTAACCTATCTTGAGTTACTTTTGTTCCATCATTCTATGTGGCCACTCGGTTTTATATTTCTCTTTAAACTCTTTCAATGGAAAAGACATTTGAAGTTTCTGAAGTCTATGTGAAGAAATAAACATACAGATAGTACTGAAGTTCCTGGAATTCATTTTAAACTTGGATCTGCTGTGAATTTCTGTCAGGCTCTCCTCTCTCTCTCATCCCCCCCCCTCCACATATGTATATAAAATACGCATACTATAAATGTATATGTATTTTATGTAAAATAAATATATATAATATAAAAGTATATGTATATCATGTTAAAGAAACTTTTCAAAGATTAATACAAGTATTTTCTGATCAACTATAAGCAGAGGCAGATTGACAGATCAGATTTGATGATACTGGCAATTGACCATAAATATTGGAGATCAATTTTGATGAACTCTGACAAATTTGCAAAAATTAGGGCTTAAAACAGACATGACAATGTAATTCATTACTATGCTAGTAGTAGGCAGGTATAAGGAGTCTTTTTCCCCTTTTCAAAAAAATACATTATTTTAATTTAAAAGTATAATTCAATTTTCCCTTTTTAAAAATTGTAATTTGTTTGGCAAGTAATTATCTATAATAAAAAGTTTAATAAAAATAAATTTTCATTTTCCATGTTTATTTTCTGTCCATTGTCATTATTTACTTCATTACATGATTATTCCTAAAAATAAATGTGTTAAAAATGATCTGTCTAGGATTTTAAATATACGAGGTACACCGCTGCAATAGATACTTTCTGAGTAACACATCTTGATGTTTTGGGTATCAGCAGTCAGAGGGAAATACTGTGCCCAATGAGGAAAAACAAACGTCCATCAAGGAAACATCTGCAAATTGCAGTGCCAGATCATTGCCTAATCTCACTCAGCATCTTTAGGAACCTGCAATTCCATTACCTGGTCCTTGATCTAAATCCAATATAATGGATTTCAGTGTGTTTAAAATTTAAATAAATAACATTCCTCACGTTCATTGCAGCAAAAAATTAACAAAATAAATTAAAAAAAATAACATTCCTCTGCCCTATTTCAATAGCATGTTCTGTGTGATATCTTATTTTCATTAAATCATTCTGTCTGGATGTTTTTTTAATCACCTGAATGACTCAATCCTGTTTTTACACCAATGTGCAGTAAGTCCAGTGATCCCTCTTACACTGTTTTTGGGGTAACCAGATGCCTTTTCCCAAGTTATATATTTTCTACATTAGCCATATGCATACCTGTATCATGTTACATGGAGATTAAAGGTCAAATGCCCATATTTGAGAGAAAAATAATATTAAATTAATGAATTGTACTTCTGAATAACATTTTCTTTTCAATAATACTTTAAAAAAATTAAATTCTACATCTTTGATTAGAACTACTTATCTGAAAAATATATTCATTAAATCACTCCTGGTATCAAATAACAAAAAACAAATAGAAAAACACAAAAAATATACCATGACTAAAGATCTATCTGGTTATGAGACAGATTCTCTTAGTTAAACTAACAGCTGGCTTGACACTATACGTGCAAAAGTATCAATTTTAAAACTCCTCTTCTGTTGTTGGTTGTGTATTAAATTGCAAATTAAATAAATATTAATTATAATATTCAATATATTAGTCATTGGATTCTTCAACATTTTTACCCTTATAAAATCTTCATTCTATAGGTAATCAAGATTTGAACAGAATTTCAGCAAAGGCTAATCATTAATTTGCAAATGTAGGCAGAAAGCATACAGTTTCTTCATTTCAGTCTAAATTTAAAAAGAAATTGGTCAACTCCCAATCACTTACACTAATGAAGGGGCCAACCAACAGAATAATCCAAATTAACTAATCTTATAAAAATAATTTATACAGTTCACATATAGTTTTGTACTTAGGTTTTAAGATAGATCAGTTTCATAGTCTTTTTGTTTAATAAATTAGACAATTATGTAATCCAGTAACAGCTCATCAAAATATAGAAACTCTCCTTGTGTCTAGAACAATGAATGATCATATCATCAGAGTTAATCTGAACACTAAACCTTAGTCCTATTTTTTTTTTAATAAATCAAAAACCATCCTCCTCTCAAAAAGTTTTAGGGAATTGTCTTAGCTTGTGCTGCGATAATGAAATACCACAGACTGGGTGGCTTAAACAACGAAATTTATTTCTCACAGTTCTGAAGGCTGGAAAATCTAAGGTCTAGATGCTGGCAGATATGGTTCCTGGTGAGGTACAACTTCCTGGCTTACAGAGGCCATCTTCTCTCTTTGTCCTCACGTGATGAAGAGAGAGAGAAAGCTGATCTCTCTTCCTCTCCTTATAAGGACACTAATCCTATCATGAGGGCCCAATCCTTATAAACATCATCTAAATATCCCCAAGGCCCCACCTCCAAATACCATCATATTGGGATGAGGGCTTCAATATATGAATTTTTGAAGGACACAAACATTCAGTACATAACAGGGTATTTTGTAGTCTGGAAGCAATCTGTTTTGGTTTATTTATATATATTTTTTCCCCTAAAAATCAAATTAGATGCACAGAACCCACTGGAAGGTTGAGAGTATTTGTTTCACTGACAGAATTATGTTTCCAAACTAGATATAAGACCATCAGATTCACCCCACCCCTCTACGTAGCAGTTTCCAGGGGACTGCTGGCTCTGCTCTGAAGACAAAAGGGGTAATTATATTATAGTTACACATTCATCACTCCCCTCTTCCAAGCTCATCCCTGCTATTCCTAGATGAATCATGGAGCTTCAGATGTGAGAAGAAACTTGCTCAAATAAAGGGCAAGATAGTAGCAATCCTCCAGATATATATCTGATCTCTAGCACTTTTCCATTACCCCAAACTTTTGATGATCACCCCCAAATTATAGATGCAGGCCAAGTTAGCGCCCACAGAACTTCTGCCACTGAGCAAACAACATATCTTTGTATACCTCTGTTTTGCCTGTACTGGAGAATGAGTTTCCAGGTTTACATAAATGCATTTAGGAATTGTCTTCTACTTAAAGCAACTTTGATCATGTCCTATGGCTTTCTCATCTTGAGGATACTGTGACACATCATTGATTTCATAAATATGTTGCTATAGGTTCTCTTTAAGTCTTTCTAAATTTGCAGCTACATGCTTTGACCTCTTAGTTATATGAATTTTCCTGTCAATGATTTATTAAACAATCAAATTACATCCTGAGATATGTCCTAAGGAAGAATGCAGACAAAATAAAGGAAAGAAACTAACAACTACTAGCAAATAAAGATTCGCTTCCTGAAGTAATAAGGCATTTTTCATAGATTTTAGTCCATTTAACTCTCCAGGGACTCTACAAGGGAGGTCCTAGTCTCATCTTACAAATAAGAAAACTAAAGCTCAGAGATACAGAAAAATTTGCCCATGGTCAGACAGTCACAAAATGAGTCAGGATCCAGCCCTGGCCAATCAGAATAGCCATTCTCAAACCTTATATGACACTGATTCAGATATATCCCTTTTCATTTTGGATACATGTTAAAGCCAAACCCAATAGATGTTAAGACCTGTGGGTAAGACAGCAGTCACCAAACCAGCACTCATTTTAGAGCTGCCTTGGCCCCATCACCTTCCCACTGCATTGCAGTCCCTGAGTATGAGTTTTTCTACCTTGGAAGGGTTAAGATTGTAACTTTGAGATCAGAATTGTTGAATAGCTCTGCCTCACTCCACCCCATCCCATTGCTTCACACTCTCCTGAAGGCCATTGAATTCTGGGAAACAACCTCACTGTCAGAAGAATGCACTACCTGTTCTCTCTCATATTTTGCCCAAGCAGCACATTGGGCAGGGTTGGTCTCACGGGTGCACAGCCAGGGCAGTCACACAGGGCTCCATGCCCAGAAGGGTCCTGTATTTAGGTTTAATGTTCTATAGTCACTGTCTTGAAATTCTTAGTATCTCTGAATTTGTGTTTTGGAACTAAATTCCAGTGGGGCAATGGAGCGTGCTCTCAGGGCTTGAAGGCTTGGCTCAAGGATATCCCCTCTCTGACAGCCTACCTTCTCCCTCCCCTGAAATGAGTTTTCCAGTGCCTTCTTCTCTGCTATCTGGCATTTTAGGTCCCATTCTATCTGCCCTCTCCCATGCTACTCAGTAGCATGGGCACCTATGTAGAGAGAGTCAAGAATAAGTATGTGTGCTCTGCAGCCATACTTAAGTACAAGTTTAAGTACTGCAGCATCCTTCCCTGCTTTCAGTTTACCACATAGTTGAGCAGATGACCCCCTGCCATCTCCCAGTCAGGTGCATGTCCCAGGGCAGAGGTTGCAATTATATGGGGGCGGGGCGGGGGGCGGGCAACAGACCCATGGAAAGGGGAGATGCCTGGCTCTACTTCTCACTCTGGCTGAGCATGCCTGTGGGAGGGGGAATCTTCCAGCTGGTGGGCAGTACACATGACCCGATTTGCAGGATGGAGCCAGGGAGCCTGTGAGGGTCCACATGTGCCCCAGGAACATCCCTTGCCTGAAGGAGGGTGCCATTAATGGCAAATAAAAAACACCACAACAGGTTGAGAAAGAGTCCCTGGAAGAAAGGGCAAGTTTTATATTTTTGAGTAAAGGCCAGTTTTCACATTTTCATTTTGCACTGGGCACTGTAAATAATACAGTCAGCTCTGACACTGGTACAAAGAGATCAGGTTTCTCTGAATATAAAGTAAATCAGTGAGCATATCTGAGCCAATTTGGTATCTTTCTCCTGCTTCTTTGCCTGCTGAAATCCTGGGAAAATATCTGACCCTTCTATACACCTATAACACATTTGCTTTTTCAACTGTACAACAAATGTGTCCTGTATATTAAAAAAAAATACCTCCTATATTGTACTTTGGGTTCTTGAAAGAAAACATCCACATATTTTTGTATCTGCATACTGTTGTTGAAAATAGAAGGTAATAAGTGAATGTTGGGTATTGTGTTTCTGAAACCTAAGGAAATGCTGTCTAGTTCTACCTTCCCTCCAATTTACACATTCAAAAATTAGTCTTCTGAAAACAAGCTAAACAAACTATACCAATTTCTTTTACAGAAATGGATTCAAATGTAGCATTGTTCAGGCTTGAACTCCACTCTCCCCTTTGAGTTTACCTGTGTGGTGGTCAGATAAGTCATTCACTCAACAAGCAGTCACTGAGTGTCTACTGTATATCTTATATTATTTGCAAGGAAAAGGAGAGTGATTTAAATTCACACTTATTGTGAATCTTCTATGCACTGGACAATCTGTGTACTTTCCATCACTCAATCTCATAACAAATCAAGAGGTAGATAATGTTGTTCCATTTTCCAAACAAAGGCAGTGAGGTTCCACTTGTTAAGATGAAATGACTGTTTTCAGCTAGAAAGTGGGAAGTCCATTCAATTATGTCAATGAGAAACATATCTTTTACAATGACTGTATTTTTTTAATCTGAATATTCTATGTTTTAATTGACCTATCACAACCTCCCATGTATAATCTGAACACCTAGCAGGAAAAAGCAGACTACAGCTCTCAGCATGTTTACATGGTTACCTTTACAATAAATGGTGATGCTGAAAGATCACATCTCAGTGCACAAAGTGTTATTCTCAGCACCCGTAATCGAAGCCCTTCCTATTTCTGTTAGCGTTTGTCAATTGGAGGGCCTCCTAACATTCAGGCGTAACAGTCATTGAGAACACAGTTAGGAAAGAGCTGGCTGTATTTGTCCTACAGAAGGACAAAGATATTTTTCATTAACCTAACACCTAGCCACTCCAGGCTTCTTCACACTATGCTTTGCCTGGAAAAATCTTTGCCCATGTCCAAGTTTGAGTTCATAGGGGCTATGTATCCCCTTCCTTACCAAGAATGGCTGATAAATTTTACCTCAGAAATTACATTTCAGAGTCTTTGAGGAAATAAAATCTGGTAATGCTAATTAGTTACTATACAAACATTAATTAACCAATTCTCAAAAGACAGATGGGTAAAAAAAATGTAGGCTACCCTATGCTAAATCAGCAATGGGAAAGTTCTAGATAAATAACTCAGTCTATTAAGGTCACATTCTATGTCAAAGAACTAGGAAGGATAGATTAAAAAGAAAAAAAAAAAGACCAATCTGGGCCCACTGAGCAAAAATACATCTCCTGCTGGATTCCAAGTAGAGATCTTATTTTTGTGCCCCCCACTTTCCCTCATTCAAATCTATATAACTCCATCCCTGAAGCTGTCCTTTATTTCCAACTCACATGGATAACCCCCTTCTCTAGCAAGACCTCATTTTTATCGCTTACATTGGTTTGCAAGTGCTATTTAATTATGAAATGCATAATTTTCCCAGACTGGTCTTTAGGAAGACAGAGAGAATGGTCACCATGTTTTGGGAACACCTCTATATTATATAGATGGTAAGAAAAATATTTAATAATTTCCAAATTAATTTCACAGACTTTGTATTAATTTGTTTTCACTACACATAAGAACTAATTATTGTTATTCCACCTTACACATGTGGAAATTGAGGCTTTGAGTGGCTAAAATGCTTCCTAGGATCATATAAACAATACATGACAGAGTAGGTGTTCAGTTCTCATCAATCTTATGCAAAAAGTAGAAATTTTATTACAATCCCAACTTTACACATGAGAAAACCTAGGTTCAGAAGGAGATAAGCCCTGCTCAAGATTGTAAATCAGGTTACAGAGGAAGAGTGTGGTATTATAAGAAAGAGAAGACCTGCACAATTAACTGCTAAAGGGAACACTACCGATAAACTGCTTTACGTGCCAGGTACAGCTGCCTTCTGTTTACAGAGATGAACCTCAGAGGAGCTGACCAAGAGCCCACCTGGACTCGGTGAACTGCTGCCTTTGGAGTTCAGCTCAGAGACTTGAGCTAAGGAGCCATAACAATTGTATGAACAATAATGTGGCAGGTGTAACTGAAAAAATTAGTTTCAGGTCCTTGCCCCTTGGTGTCTCTTCCACTTTTCTATACCTGTGAAATTAAACATTCTGATCTCATCAGTTAGATCCTATCAGTTAAATAACAAGCAGAAGTTTTTGAGAGCCCACCAAGTCCTAATTCCAGATATTCAAATTACTGTGGGGTAAGGATTATTTTCCCCACTTTACAGATATGGGAGAAGAAGCTCACACATTCACTTATTCACTTGGCAGACATTTAATCTTGACCATGTGCCAAGAACAGTGCTAGGTACTAGCTAAGAGAGGTAAACCCAGTAGACAGGACACCTTTCTTTACAGAGCTTATAATACAATAAAGACAGACAAAAAAGTAAACAGACTTATGATTTTTATTTGAGAAAGGTGTTATAAAAGTAATACCTTCCTTTACAGAGGAAAAGTGGGCCCTTGGGTGGAAAACTATGTGTGAGGGTCTAGAAAAGGTAATCAGGAAAGGGCAGATTTTAACTTGAAGTCTGAAGCATGCAAAGGACTTTTCCTTACCAAGAGCTGGTGGCAGGGTCATCTAAGCCCAAGGGACAGTAAAGACAAAAGTTTTGACACAGAAGAGATTTCAGTGTTTTAAAAAATTGAATATGTCCAGGGTGGTTAGGTCAGTTTGAACAAAGAGAAAATGATGGGAAAATATGATATTTTAGAACATGGAAGAGAAGATAAATGAGAAACTAGTCAAGAAATTTGGTAAGTTGAGGAAGAATGGCGTAGAGACATGGGAAGGGGCTGATATTGTCTCAAAGCTAGATGAGAAGGAGCCAGAATTTGAAGCCAAGTCTTCCTGCACTCAAACCCATATGCTTGACCATCTCACTCTTACACCTCTAATACTGACTCACACCTGGATAAAGGTGATTAGCCCAGCTTCGTGATTATATGGTGGTCAAACACCATGGAGTTTAACCAGGAGAACCTGAAGTCCAGAAAAGTAATGTTCCAGAGTCACAAGGCTAGTCCAGGTCTTAGGAAATGGAGTGAGGAAGAAAGGGAGGGGTGTGGGGAGGGGGAGAGAGAAAGAGAGAGACAGAGAGAGAGAAGGGAGAAAAGAGAGGAGACAACAGAGAATGATCAAATCACAGGATCTTAGAGCTAAAATATACGTTTGACTTCAATTTGACCAAAACCATCCCATCTCTGAATCTGAGAGTTTCAGTGCTTGGCCAAGATTGCACAAGTAATTTGAACATGACCAGACTAGAATCCAGTTGTCCTTATACTTGGGGATAGATGTGAGCATGTGACAAACAACAAAATATAGCAGATTGTGAAGATGCATAATGGGTTTTGTAATGATCCCTGTTAAAATGTGACTGTGGGGAAGGTGGGAATCCAGAAAATGACTATGCTTGGAATTAAGGTGGGTATAGCTTTAACTATCTCCACTGTGAAATGATTTGCAGGCAATTTGCAAATGCTTGAAGCACAAAATAAACAAATTCCTTCTGATGCAGGTGATATGTTGTTCCATATGGTAGATTTTCATTGTTTTTAATGACATAACAGTAAAATATTAGACTTACACACTGTTGAAAAGTTAAGTAGTATCTCATTTATGCTTCATGACAACCGCTAATACAAAGGTGATTGATTGAATACATTTTATAGATCGATAAACCGGGCTTCAGGGAGTTTTCCAAATCTATGTAGTTAATGAGTAGTAGAGCTTGGGATAGTTAATTTTGGTCAACTTTCCAAGTCAAATGTAAGTTTTCACTGTACCAGAGATATGGTACTAGATTCTAAACACCTGATGTTGTTGATTTCACCCAATCTTACAAGGAAAAGATATTTTATAATTATTTTTGGGGCATAACTTGTAGCTCGTAAGTCATACTATGAGGGAAATAAAAATAAGGTCATAGTAAGTCACAAATAGCATTTTCTGAATTCTCATTCATTTCATGGAATTTTCAGGTCCTTATGTTTCTTTTAAATGTTGATGATACAGACGGGCAGGCCCAGCGGCCACGGCCCACAGGCCCAGCCGCTCCGCGGCATGCGGGACCCCCCCAGACTGGGGCACGAACCCACGTCCCCTGCAACGGCAGGCGGACTCCCAACCACTGCGCCACCAGGGAAGCCCGAAAAGATATTTTATAATTATTTTTGGGGCATAACTTGTAGCTCGTAAGTCATACTATGAGGGAAATAAAAATAAGGTCATAGTAAGTCACAAATAGCATTTTCTGAATTCTCATTCATTTCATGGAATTTTCAGGTCCTTATGTTTCTTTTAAATGTTGATGATAGCCAGTAGAACAAGATTTCATGTGTGTTCTAGAACAAATTCGTTTATCACTACTTTATACCTCACCAAAATTATCTTCTTTTATTGTTCATGATAGAAAAGTAAATAAATAAACAAGTCTTACATGGTTAAATACTATGGTGTGGAAATTACTGCTAAAGGTCAGGGTTGAGAGGTCTGGTGTTTATACGAGAGCCTCTGGCCTAAAGATCTCTGCCATTCTCTTCCTCCTCAGACAAAGTTATTGGCACCAATCCTGCCAGGCTCTTATAGTTCAAAAATCCCATAAGGATTCTAGTGAAACAATTCTGTCATTTTCACTATTTTATTTCAGGTTTCAGATGTCAATTCTTGGGACTTAGCTGGGAGGTCCATCTGAGTGGCAGATATTGTACTGTATTTTTGGTCATCCTCCCCTCAGTCCTGTTAATAGATACAAGGGTGAAGCTACCCTGTCTCTTCCAAATGAGCCTGCCACATCAGAATGGATTCCCATGAAACTCCCCATAAGTTTGAGTAAAGCATGGCTAGAATAATAACTTATATTCACAATCATTTACAGAGAACCTATTAGTAGCAAGTTATGGTTTTATGCTTTGTAGTGACCATGACAAAGAAGACAGGAATAGTCTCAAATATTATAAATCTAGAGTCTAATGAGAGAAACATTAAGCAGCTTATCACATAAACAACTGAACTTGAGTTATACTCACAACAGTAAAATTACATAATATATAATTAAAATTGGGATAAGTGCTTTGAAACAGCTGATAGGGGAGTTAACCTCATCTTGTAGAGCAAGGGGTAAAGTGGGAGATGGTCAAGGTCAGGTGGAGTTTATCTAAGCAGGGAAACAGTTAAATTAGAATGGCCCAAGACCATTAAAATGAGGCTAGCAAACAAGGAGAGCATTTAAAAATACAGAAGTATTGCTTATGTTACATTAAGTAAATAAATAGATACATTAAATTATATCTATGGTATAGTATCAGTTAAATAAAAATGCTCAGTGAAAGATTAAAATAGATAAAACGAAGATATAACTTGTTTATTTCTGAAGGCTGGTATGGTTATATATTAAATTAGCTTTATATTTAAATGTACAAAATTTACAGCAGAAAAATCCTTAGAAGCAGGGGAATGAACTGGACTCCCTTGGGGAGAAGAGATGGTATTTTTCAACTATGTGTTTTGCTTCATTATCTATACCATTTCATGTAGAAAAACAAATTTAACAAGCAAGCAATCATCTTAGATGAAAATCTACTTTAAGAAAATCCCAACACAATATTATGACTATTGACGATTTTATATGTGTGCACATAACTATCATCCATATTTAAACATAATACCCTATGGGCACTATAAGCGTACTGAAATTCAGCTTGAGTAGATTCATTCATGAGGTCATCACTACATACAAACTCAGGGTCGATAATGAAGAATACATGAAAGTCATCTTATCTCTATGACTAAAATTTTAATTCTCAGAAATAAAGGCAGAAGTCAATTAGGCAGTGATCAATGGTGGCATTTAGAAGTAATTTCACATATGCCAGCAACTGCTCAATGTTTTTTCCTACACTTTAATTCATTTACTTTTCACAAACCCCTGAGAGTTAGGTTTTATTAACTAATTTACTGAATAAGATCAAACTGAGGTATAGAAAAGTAAATAATTACTTCAATTTTATAAATAAGTGGCATTGGGGCTGTGTTAGGCCTCTAGAAGCCCTAAGCATTAAAATTAGTGTTCTGTTCCTTCATATATATATTTTCTTAAATAAGAATAATATGAAACTATACTATATATGTAAGAAAATCAACTAATATTCTGACTTTTCCCATAACCAATTTCTTTCTGGAATAACAGATATAATTTCCTAAAAGAATAATAATGTTGCTGGTGCCCAAGCGTGTCCTTAGCATGCCTGTCTATTAGGTAATACAGTACCTAATGGCAAAGCTAGACTGCAACAAGGGCCATGCTTTTTCAATACATGATTCTTTAATATTGAGTGTGACTTGGAGTTTGTAGTAATGATGTCACAGGGTGTGAAGGGGGCATTCATGAAAACCAAATGTTCGAAAAACTAAGAGTGGCTGCTTACCATAAGAGATATTCTTTATGTTGGATAAGTAGAGGCATTTGCTCCTTTTGAACATGTATGGAGGACTTCCAATGTGCAAGATATTGTGATAGACTCCAGGGACACAGAAATGAGTGAGATGTGGAATTCACATAAGATTGAAAAAGGATTGCAGGTAAAGAGACAATGACAAGGCAATGCTATGCACTATGAAAAAATAAGGAGAGATAATGGTACCTAATCCAGGTAAACATGGTATTCAAAGAATACTTCCAAGAAGTGATGATGCTTGAGCAAGGCTTAAAGGAAAAAGTGGAGCCTAAGGAGGAACATATACCATAGGTTCAGAGGCAGGAGACCATGGCCTTGGGAGAAAATATGGGCAACTTCCTATGGTAGAAACATGGCTGCTCATGGGAAAGTCATTGGATATAAACCTGAAAGACAACACAACCCAGACCAGAGACAGACTGTTACAATGACATGTCATTGAGGGCATTTTAAATGAAAGGGTCGCATGATCTAATTTATACTATAGAAATTTGAATCCACCGCCAGCTTAGCTCAGATTCTAAAAGTTCTCAGAAGACTTCATAGCAATTGTGTTTTTCTCACAGTGTGACATTATTCTTGTATCTTCTTCCCACGATGTTTAGACTTGAAACATCTTAGAAATAAATAGGTACATAGTCTTTCTGAGTGAGTCCTAGAGCGCTGTTCAGAGGAAGTGTGTGGGTGTATAATGAGACCAAGTTGCCAATAAAGATGCGCATATTCTGTAGTCAAGTAGCTGTGTGGGCAGGCTACAGACATAAAGCAGATGTCCTCGAGCTCTGGTGCACACAAGGGCTGAGGAGTCCAGCTGAGATCCCATCCTTTGTAAGGAAGGTGACGGTTTTGTAATAAACCTGTGTGGAACTAAATAAATCAATCAATGCTACTTGCTCTGATTTACCATCCAATGTACTTTAAATTAACTAGAAAAGAAAGAAAGAGACAAAAAGGAAACAGTGAAAAGACATTAAGGAACATCTTACCTAAACTGTGTTTTATGGAAAAGTTATAATATTCAGTAAGGATATCAAGTTCTATCACAGTGTTCCACATTTTCCTTTGATCAAACATACTTTATATTTGTTAGATCATCTACTTAACAGTTAGGACAACCCAAACTCTGGATGGAAGAAGTGAAAGTATGTTTAAGTAACCTAGGATTATGACAAAATAGACTTAATTTTCTCAAAACCTGTGACACACTTTTGGTTAATTATCAAACTTAATTTAAAAATGCAATGATATTTTCTAAATCATAAAGCAAAACACTCATTAGCATTTTAGTGTTTTTATCCGTCTTAAGGTGATACCATTATCTCTGTGGGATAAAGCTGAACAATAAAATAGCTTAATCTTCTGCATTCTTTCCTTTGACTAATGTTAGGAGGACCCAAGATAACAAGAGACAGATGCCCTTCTGCATTGAGGAGCTATCCTCGCTCTAAACTAGAAAAAAGGAAAAAAAAAAAGTATTATTCACACCCTTTTTTACAGATGAGAAAACTGAGATTCTAATAGATTAAATAATTGTCCATAGCTTATGGCCAGATCAATTGGGAAACATCCATGCATTGGTCTAACTGCCTGCAAAAGTTGCATACTTTCCATTATCCAGCTCAGCTTGTGCAAATGTTTCAAGAAGAGTTCTCCCTGACTTGACCAAATCCTGGATGCTTTGTTTTTCTCTTTCTATCTAGGAAAATGTAGAACTATTTGTCTCCTCCCCATATAGATTTACATATTTAAGCAGAATCCCTGCATCTTTTTTGAGTCACTTATAGTTTGTTTTTCCTTTTTGTGCCAGAGCAAGGGCTAGTTTACTGAAAGATAAATAGGAAAACACTTGTCCTTGCATAGTTCTGCTTAAAATCATCTTATCTTTTGGCATGACACACTAATCATTTTTCAGTCCTCTGACTGATATTCACGTAGTATCTTGCTTGACTGAAGGTAGTAAGGCCCAGATAGAAAAAACATCTTTGAAAAAAACAACAGAAAATTAATTCCTAATCTGATTGTCCTTCTGCCAAGTAAAGCCCACCTGTGGACAATGATTTTGTACATTAACCAGACATCAGGGCTGTTGGAGAAAAATACATTGAAAACTGAACATTCTTAGTGAAACTAATCAGTTTCAGCAGCTCATGACAATGGCTTTAACAATAAGAGAGGAGCTCTGGTGAGGACAACGGATGATAAAAATCAATCTGAAAAGATGTTCAACATCACTAATTATTAGAGAAATGCAAATCAAAACTACAATCACCTCACACCGGTCAGAATGGCCATCATCAAAAAATCTGCAAAACATAAATGCTGTAGAGGGTGTGGACAAAAGGGAACCCTCTTACATTGCTGGTGGGAATGTAAATTGATACAGCCACTATGGAGAACAGTATGGAGGTTCCTTAAAAAACTAAAAATGGAACTACCATATGACCCAGCAATCCCACTACTGGGCATATAACTAGAGAAAACCATAATTCAAAAAGGTACATGCCCCTCAATGCCCATTGCAGCACTATTTACAATAGACAGGTCATGGAAGCAACTTAAATGTCCATCAACAAAGGAATGAATAAAGAAGATGTGGTACCTATATACAATGGAATATTGCTCAGCCATAAAAAGAAAGGAAATTGAGTTATTTGCAGAGATGTGGATGGACCTAGAGACTGTCATACATAGTGAAGTAAGTCAGAAAGAGAAAAACAAATGTCATATATTAACGCATATATGTGGAATCTAGAAAAATGGTATAGATGAACTTATCTGCAAAGCAGAAACAGAGACACAGACAGAGAACAAATGTATGGATACCAAGGAGGGAAGGGGAGTGAGATGGATTGGGAGATTGGGATTGACATATATACACTACTATGTATATATAAAATAGATAACTAATGAAAACCAACTGTAGAGCACAGGGAACCCTACTCAGTGCTCTGTGGTGACCTAAATGGGAAGGAAATCCAAGGAAGAGGGGATATATGTACACATGTGGCTGATTCACTTTGCTGTACAGCAGAAACTAACACACCATTGTAAAGCAACTATACTCCAATCAAAAATTTTAAAAAATCAATCCGGAGGCATATCATTGGAATGTATTATTAAGCAACTAAAGTGAAAAGAAAATTACCTAAGAAAACATTTGTAAAAATTAGCAATTAAAGAGTTGGTAAAGGCTTATTTAATCATAATATTTAAAAGTGAAGAAATGCATATTCTGTTCAAATGTAATTACAAACAAGTAAATAACTAATTGTTATTTATTTGAATGTGCATTTCCTATCTAAGTAATGTTCCACAGACTATCCTATCAGAAACATTGCTCTAATGGAAGAGAACACTGGACTAGGTACAGACATACCTTGTTTTATGGCGTTTAACTTTATTTTGCTTCACAGATATTGCGTTTCTTGCAAATTGGAGGTTTGTGGCAACTCTGCAGTGACAAAACCTATTGGTGCCATTTTTTTCCAACAGCATTTGCTCACTTGAGTCTCTGTGTCACATTTTGGTAATTCTCTCAATATCTCAAACTTTTCCACTGTTCTTATATTTGTTATGGTGATCTGTGATCAGTGATCTCTGATGTTACTTTTGTAATTGTTTTTGGTAACCAGGAAGCACACCCATATAAAATGGCAAACCTAATCAATAATTATTGTGTGTATTCCAATTGCTCATCCCCTCATCTCTTTACCTCTCCTTGGGTCTCCCTATTCCCTGAGACATAACAATATTGAAATTAGCCCACTTAATAATACTACAATGGCCTCTAAGTGTTGAAGTAAAAGGAAGGGTCGCATGTCTCTCACTTTAAATCAAAAGCTAAAAATGATTAAGCTTAGGGAAGAAGGCATGTCCAAAGCTGAGATAGGCTGATAGCTAGGCATCTTGTGCCAAGCAATTAGCCAAGTTGTTAATGCAGAGGAAAAGTTCTCAAAGGAAATGAAAAGTGCTACTCCAGTGAACACATAGATGATAAGAAAGCAAAACATCCGTATTGCTGACAAGGAGAAAGTTTTAGAGGTCTGGATAGAAGATTAAACAAGCCACAACATTCCCTTAAGCCAAAGTCTAATCCAGAGCAAGGTCCTAACTCTCTTCAATTCTGTGAAGGCTGAGAGAGGTGAGGAAGCTGAAGAAGAAAAGTTTGAAGCTAGCAGAGGTTGGTTCATGAAATTTAATGAAAGAAGCTGTCTCTATACATAATATCGAAGTGCAAGGTGAAGCAACAAGTACTGATGTAGAAGCTGCAGCAAGTTATCCAGAAGATCTAGCTAAGATAATTAATGAAGGTGGCTCCACTAAACAACAGATTTGCAATGTAGACAAAACCACCTTATATTGAAAGAAGAGGACTCTCATAGCTAGAGAGGAGAAGTCAATGCCTGGCTTCAAAGTCTCAAAGGACAGACTGACTCTCTTGTTAGGGGGTAATGCAGGTGGTGACTTTATGTTGAAGCCAGTGCTCATTTACCATTCTGAAAATCCTAGGGCCCTTAAGAATTACGCTAAATCTACTCTGCCTGTATGCTATAAATGGAAAAACAAAGCCTGGATGGCAGCACGTATGTCTACAACATGATTAACTGAATATTTTAAGCCCACTATTGAGACTTACTGCTCAAAAAGTGAAGATTCCTTTCAAAATAGTACTGTTTATTTACAATATACCTGGCCATCCAAGGGCTCCAATGGAAATGTACAATGAGATTAATGTTGTTTTCATGTCTGCTAACACAACATCCATTCTGCAGCCCATGGATCAAGGAGTAATTTCAACTTTCAAGCCTTATTATTTAAGAAATACATTTTGCAAGGCTACAGCTACAAAACCACAGTGATCCTTCTAATGGAACTGGGGAAAGTAAGTTTAAAACCTTCTGGAAAGGCTTCACCATTCTCGATACCATGAAGAATGTTAGTGATTCAAGGGAAGAGGTTAAAACATCAACATCAATAGAAGTTTGGAAGAAGTTGATTCCAGCCCTCATGGATGACTTTGAGGGGTTCAAGACTTCAGTGGAGGAAGTAACTGCAGATGTGGCAGACATAGCAAGAGAACTAGAATTAGAAGTGGAGCCTGAAGTTATGACTGAGTTGCTGCAATCTCGCGATAAAACTTGAAAGGATAAGGAGTTGCCAAGAGATGAGCAAAGAAAGTGGTTTCTTGAGATGGAATCGACTCCTGGTGAAGATGATGTGAAGACTGTTGAAACAACAACAAAGGATTTAGAACATTACAGAAACTTAGCTGACAAAGCAGTGACAGGGTTTGAGAGGATTGATGCCAATTTTGAAAGAGGTTCTACTGTGGGTAAAATGCTATCAAAGGGAATTGCATGCTACAGAGAAATCATTTGCAAACGGGAGAGTCAATCAATGTGGCAAACTTCATTGTTGTCTTATTTTAAGAAATTGTCACAGTCACCCTGACCTTCAGCAACCACCACCCTGAACGGTCAACAGCCATCAACATCCAGGCAACACCCTCCACCAGCAAAAATATTAGGATGCTCTAAAGCCACAAATGATGGTTAATATTTTTAGCAATAAAGTGTTTTTAATTAAGATATTTACTTTTTTTTAAACAAAATGCCATTGCACACTTAATAGACTACAGTATACATAAACATAACTTTTATATGCATTGGGAAACCAAAAAATCCATGTGACTCACGTTATTGCCATATTCCCTTTATTGTGGTGGTCTGGAAATAAACCCACGATATCTTTGAGGTATGCCTGTATTGTACCATAACAATATTTTGGGCTTCACTTGGTACTAACCTGCTGTGTAAATGTGTACTGCCACTACCTGGCCCGAGTAAGGGAGTTGACCTAGAGGAATGGTTCTTAAAGTGTGGCTCCAGACCACTATCATTATCCTCATTTGAGAACTTGTTAAAAGTGCAAATTACTGGACCCCACTTAAACCCACTGAATTAGGAAATTTGGGAGCAGGACTGGGCAATCTATACTTGAACAAGACCACTATGTGTATGTGATGCACACTAAAACTTGAGAACCATTGAACTAGATTCTCTGTAAAGTGTCCTTAACATGAATATTCTCTGGTTACACAAGTTATTTTCCAAAATAGCTTAATTCCTGGACCTCTAGCTTCAGGTACCTATGTAGCTCCAAAGACTTCAACCAGAACACTGACATGTGAGAAAGTATTAGGAGCCAAATATTAAGAAGTTGTATATATTAGAGGAGACTATTAAGACTTTAGACTTACGTTGCTTGGAAGGCATAAAAATGAGAGACCTAGTCTCACAAAAAATTCAAAGGTTAAAAATATAACATTATCAAAGTAATGGAATTAATCACAGACTTAAGATATTCGGATATTAGAGCTAGGAAGAATCTTATCAATTAATTTATTCCAACTGTTTCATTTTGTTGATAAGAAATCTGAAGCACAGATAAGAGAAATAAATGGTCTCAAGAGTCAGCTTGTGAGAAGGTAAAAACATTCTGAATCTTCATGTAGTAGGTGATATAAAAATATTTGTTGAACTGTATCAAATGCATTTATTAAATGGAGGTAAGGCAAACTAGTTTCTATATGTGCATGACTCTGTGGTCTTCATTGAGCAATTTGGATATAGCTTTAAAACATTCATGGAAGAATCCATTTACTATGTCACTGCCTAGAGACATTTTTGGAACCTCTAGGATTAACTTTCAACTTAAAATTATCTGGAAATGAGTCATTGTTGATCTATTCCATCGTATCTTGATTTCTCATCATACCATGAAGCAGAAAGTTGGTCTCAAATCTTTATACACGGCTGAATCTTATGTAACCTTAGCTACAGCTGACAGCAGATCTGGCCTCATGCCTGAAAACAATACAAAATGAAACAACAAAAACATAGTTTTCCAATGATTACTATATATAGTTCAATTTAATTTCTCATAAAAATGTTACTGAAAGGGCTTCCCTGGTGGCACAGTGGTTGAGAATCTGCCTGCCAATGCAAGGGACATGGGTTTGAGCCCTGATCTGGGAGGATCCCACATGCCGCGGAGCAACTAGACCCGTGAGCCCCAACTACTGAGCCTGCATGTCTAGAGCCTGTGCTCCACAACAAAAGAGGCCGCAATAGTAAGAGGCCTGTGCACTGCGATGAAGAGTGGCCCCCGCTTGCCGCAACTAGAGAAAGCCCTCACACAGACACGAAGACCCAACACAGCCATAAATAAATAAATAAATAAATAAAAATTAAAAAAAAAAAAGTTACTGAAAGAGATGACACAGTTAATCTGTATCTATTTGGTATGGTGGTGAAATATGATTTAAAAATAAATCGTATTTTTAAATGTTTAGTCATTGAGGTGAACAGCATGCTTAGATGCTATATGATTTAATAAGGCCAAATAGCTTTTTCTAATGTCAGTTTTTAAAAAAATCTTTCAATATACATTTTTCACTTAGGATGAGCCTGGTCAAGGTGCCACACCTTGAGAATATAAAGATGAGTAAGACAATATCTATGTCTCAAGGAGTTCATAGTCCAAGACATCAGGAAAAAATAGTCTTATCATTGTAATAAAACTACTTTTTTAAACCTAAGTATATACAGAATTCATCAATTCATTTTAGTGACCAAGTCTATGATAATTTAATTCAGAATTTCTAAGGTAACATAAATTATGAATAGTTGTAGCATCACTGGATATTTAAGCAAATCATAATTAGGATCCAGGACCAATTAATGTTTGGATATTTCTGATATTTCAGGTAGACAATTAATTATATTAATGTACTATTTCATTTCTTTTTTACAGCAAACTTATGACATAAATATTATCTGTATTTTGAAGGTAAGGAAATGGTAAACCAGGAACTTTTACTAACTTTTTAAAGCCACACATCTAGTCAATGAGGGATCCAGGATTCACAGCCAGGTCAAATTCTGAGTGAAAAGTTTTTTTCTACTCAATGAGACTATTTTGTTTTTTAGGGCAAAAGAGATAAATAGATGAATGGTGAGGAAAGGAAAATGAGAGAGAATGTGAAGATGAAATCCTTCATATATAGGGGAAAGCAAGTTATTTAGTCAATTTGATAACCCAGTAAATATGTGACATCACCAAATTAAATAAAGTAGATGTCACCAAATTTCCAAGGAACAGGAATTTTAGCCAATCTAGGAAGTAAAAAATGGACTATTTTTTATTCTCTTCTATTACTTTTGCAGCCTCATTCTAGTCATCTAGAATACATTATATTTTTATATTACTTTAATTTTAATAACTGTTTAAAAAATTATGCCGCAGAGAACAGGATAGCCATGGGAAGTAGTGAGCCCCACTATCCACAGAACCAATTTTCAGACTCTGAGTAAAGCTGGAATGTTATTAGTTATACAATAATAATAGTTGGAATTACTATTTAAAAAGGGTAGCATAATTTATCACTTGCACACACTGGCACTGAGTAACCATAATGATGAATTTTGTAACACCTCCTTGGAGGAGTCTTACTCTTTGTCAGTTCGAAATTATTCTTCCTTTAAAGTCCCTTTCCCTATAGAGGATCCCTAGGAGCATACACAGAGAATCACAACTGTACCCATAGAAAGAATAATAACATTTTATTCTTTCCAGTAAGATGAAATCCAATTATTTTTAATTGCAGGAAGATGATACATTTTGGATACATCTCTGCCATCCTTGCAATTAATGTTGCCACAGTCCATTATTGCTTTGAGATACCTTTGAGCACTATGTCCCTCTCTGGCTTAAAAATTCACTAAACCGCTTTTATTATGGGATAGAATTTCTCTGCATTTTGGCACTTGCCCACCTCTTGCAATACCATACCCTTGCTCATATCCATCTTTGTCGTGTATTTATCCTCTACCTATTCTCAAAAACAAAACAAGACCAAAAAAACAAACAAAACAAAACAAAAAAACCTATTTGTTCACATATCTCCATAAATGTTGCATTGGTCCTAGGGCCTGGAACACTCTTCATACACACTTTTGACCTTGTGAATTTCTCCATCAAAACCAAGGTCAATAGTTGCAACTTTTGTGCAACCTTCTTCCAGCAGAACAGATACTTACTGCCATAGTATCTTAGTTAGTTCTAAGACCCGCCATACTTTTCCCAAGTATTTTGTCACTTGTTCAAGCTCCTGAGTTTAGGGACCATGCTGTAGTCTTCTCTATAGCCCTAGCATCCCTTGCAGAATTGGAAAACACACATCTATGTCATGTGCTCTACAGAATAAAGAATTATATAAAACACAATGGGAAATAAGAAAACACAAAACTCTGGAAGTTATGAGATGTTTTTTAAATTATTGAGATGAAAACAGAAGAAAATTATCCTAACACTTAGAAAGTACTTACTATGTGTCAAGCACCACTCTAAGTGCTTTATATACCCATGTGGACCCATTTAATCTGGAAGACACTATTGTCCCATTTTTACAAATCAGGAAACTGACCCACACACAAAGGTCAGGTAGGTTAAAGATCACTCAGTTGGAACATAGAAACATGATATGAACCACATTTTTGAAATCAAACACCACACTCTACTACCTCCCATGGGCCCTAGGAAAAAAGGTCTAGGGGTAGTTTAGAAGTATGCATTCACTTAGCTGCACTTGCTATAGTATGAGCTAAAAAATTGTGTGCTGGGGACAGATCAAAGGATAAAGGAAAATCTAGATTCTGGCTAAATATCTCACCAATTATCAATGAAGCTGAGGTTTCCTGGTTAGAATTTCTGTGACCTTTTCATAACTTCCCAGGGTCTCAATTTCCTCACCTCTGAGAGGGAAATAATCATAGACCTCATCTCCTGGGATTGGTTTGAAGATGAAAATAGACAACACTCATGAAAGGTTAAACACAGAACCCACCATAAAAAGGTAAAGTTGAAACCAAACAACCAAAAACACTGGCCCTCCCTCTGTTGATTTCTGCCTGCACTGACATATTTGACTGGTCAGGAGTTCACATGGCAAACCATGGTGACAGAGGAGAGATGCTGTGAACTGGAAAGAAAATGGAAGGTGAGGCATTGTGCTTTTTATTCTTACAGGAATTTTTTAAAGAAAAAGTAACTTGAGTATCAAGATTGTATGAGGCAGTCCTACAACGTGTTCCTTGTAGACTCTCTACATTACTTCTCTCGAGGCTGTCTTTCAGACGTCATATTAGCTCAGTGCTTCACATCTTGTGACTCAGGATGTGTGTGAGCACTTTATTCTGACCATCTGTAATACATCTGAATTCTGACCCTGATCTCAATTTCTTCTGTGCCTGCAGGGAAAACAATTCAGGTACTGAGTTCTGAATCACAATCTTAGTTTTGTTCTCTAAACTTCGGTTTTGCTTTTTTTTTTTTTAAACTCTCACTATTTTATTTAATGTTTTTTTCTCTACAAAAGCTTAGCCAAGCAAGAGCTTTAAATTACGCACAACCTAGAGACATGAAAATGAAAGGAAGCGAAAGACATTTCCCTGACACACTCACCCTCTGCTCCTATGAAATAGGCCTTATGTTGGAATCATGCAGAACCGTTTGTGCCTTTTCTCTTTGCCTTCCCTAAACAAAGGCTCCTAATTATGATTCTCTTATAAGATTAGGGGAAACAAATATGTCGGTGGCCACCAAAGTCAGGGTATCAGTGGCCTTTCAACGTTCCCTGAAGAGTGTATTTAATATTAGCCAAATTTACCATACCCTTCCCACAGTTTATGAAAACATGTTAAGCTGATGGTTTTACTATGTTGCTTTGAGTTGTATTTTCCGAGAAGGAAATCCTGATACTAGGAGACAGATTTAGAGAAAACTGTTTTTACACAGGCAAAATAATATTCAAGCTCTTAGTCTATGTAACAGTTACTCATACTCCCTTGATACGTCCCTACCACATTCTCAGTCTTCCCTCCCTACAGCAAACTGAAAGTACAACTGAAAACAAATCAAATATTTATCAACCTAAAGAAGATTTCCTCACCTGTCCCCAAGGAATAGCCACAGGGAGAAATGAAATAATATAATTTTTAGAAACTACTCAATCTACTGGTATTGACCATAAAATTCACCTGCTGTATGTAATTTTTATATTTCTGGAATCCTGTCATTCATAACGTGTTCCTTGGCTGCTTTTTTTTAAACAAATCTAAATACCAGCTACCTCTCACTCAGATGATTTTACTTAAAAAAAAAAAAAAAACTCACAAAAATGTTAACTTTTTCCTATTGGCAATATATTGTGATTTTTATTTTTTTGCGAACGATTATGATTTCACCTTTTAACACTTGTTTTTCTGACTAATTCTGATTATGTCTCAAGATGTCTTTGTAAATGCACTCCCGAATGCAAAATGTCAGAGGCAAATAGGAGTTAAGTTTTGAACTTATGCTCTAAGAGTGTTATAATGTCCCCAAATTTGCATAAAATAATATTACATGCATCAAACATAGTATTCATATCAAGGCTTCCTAAAGCTATTTATCCCTTGGTCTTGACTTACTGTCAGAGCAAATGCTTGAAGAACTTATGATAGATGGCATAAGTCCAGGTTTTTAGTACTCATGCAGATCTAGGGATTAAAAAAACATTTAAATAGATAAAATTACCTACGTAAATTTTTTCATCAAGGCTAAAATCTAGGCTGCACTGAAATCTCTAAAAAGCTAAAAATAATTTTTTAAAAGCTACTTTAGGCATGTTTATAATATAAACAAGTATATGGAAGGATGAGTTAACTTCCTTTGGCCAATGATGTAATTTTCAATAAAAACTGACAGAAACCAAATTACCCAACACATTTTTGATTTCAAGGAAAAAGAAAGTATCCATTCATACCATAAACAGTAACACAATTGTAGTCCAGCCTGGATATAAACCAGCGGTCCCCAACCTTTTTGGCACCAGGGAATGGTTTCGTGGAAGACAATTTTTCCACAGACAGTGGGTGGGGGATGGTTCAGTGGGTAATGCGGGCAATGGTTCAGGAGGTGATGCCAGTGACTGGGAGCGATGGGGAGCGGCAGATGAAGCTTTGCTTGCTCGTCCACCGCTCACCTCCTTCTGTGTGGCCTGGTTCCTAACAGGCCGTGGACCCCTACTGGTCTGTGGCCCGGGGGGTTGGGGACCCCTGATAAACACCAATAAGATGTAGAGATGTAGTTACAGAACACATATTAAGCATGGTGCTCATCAGATGTAACAATAAAACCCTCTTGGTAATTATTCAAAAATCTCAGAGAACAAGAGAGTTTCCTGAAGACTGATGATGAGGAGAAGTGAATTTGTAAGTTTACCACCGACCCTACCACAAAATTTTATAATGGATTATTATGCAGAGTTTGTAAAGATTCCAAAAAAGAGGTAGTGAGCATTAGAAGCCTACATGGGTTTATAAGAAATTGTGTGAACAAAACTTTTTTTTCAGATCACCTTACTTAGGAGTTATTTTAAGAGATAGTAATTTCAGTAATGATTTGACAAAGTCTCAATTGACACAGATCCTTACTAACAAAATGAATGCATGTAGAATAGAGGATGCATTGTTAGATAGCTTTGTAGTTTAAGCACTGACAACAATTAACGTGAATTATTGCTTCACTGCCAAACTAGAGGGAGACTCCCAGCAGGCTGTTGAATTCCACCCTGTTCAACATCATAGATAAAAATGCAGATGACATAGAAGACTCACTTATTAAATTCACTGCTGACACAGGGCAGAGTGGCTAAGCTAATTAGTTTGGATCACTGATTCAAGGTTTAAAAAGATATCATCAGGAAAGGTCTAATAAGGTATAATTTAGTTAATTTTTTTAAAGTGCCTACTATGTGCAAGGCACAGTGGAACACACAAAAGCCTCTCTCAATGTTTGCCAATCTTTCATGATTGTGATTATACAAATTATTAGATAAAAATACTAATTCTTGTACACCATTCTGAAACCCTAAATGAGAAAAATTTCCATGGGCAGTTACTGGAAAGCTACTATTTTTTAAAAGCATGTCAGGTAATTTTTATCATTGTAAAGATTTTTGGTAACACTGATCTATGTGAAACAGCTGTTAACCTCAAGAAATTTGCAGAAGGGAAGAGACATAACCTATAGAACACTTGTGAAAGTTTTGTATGCATTAAATGGCTGTACACAGGAGAAAGTTATTCTTATTCTTCTCTAAATTATAAGGCAGAAAATATAGAAAGGATTCTAAATGTTGAAAAGTGATTTTTCTCAGGGATGTTAACAAAGGCAAAATTGCAATTGTTACTTAAATCTTTGTGGTTTGTTTGTTTGTTTTACCTCCATATCTATTTTAAAGGTAAATGAGAGTGGTTGATGTACCACTTTAGGTGTTTTAATCTTTAGGTTCTTTTAATCTTCATCTCAGTAGTTTTTCTTTTTTTACTTAAATCTGTGGTTGAAGGATACACTCATCTGTTGAACAAAAACCAAAAGAAAGGGTAGTCCAGAAGATCTGAGACACGTCGGTCACACATTTACTACAAATGTGAAATCTGTGGTGAGCATAAGAAAACCTGGATAAGGAGCCCAGGTGGTCAATGAGATCAGATAGAACGATGTGAAATTCTCATCCCTGTGCACAAGATAACTCTCTTCTGGAGTCTTAAAATGGAGACACACCCAAACTTGTGGGTCTGTAAACTAGTATGGCATTTCCTGTTCTCCTTGGCTGATTAACTTTATTTCTCAAGACCTGAGCTAAAGGCTTGGTACTTCCTTAGGTAACCTATATTGTCCATGAATCAAGGATGATATCAGTTTACCATTTAGCAGGCGTGACTGAGCCTGCTAAGAGAGCTGTTAACACAAAATCCCCTACCCCTGGAGTCAAGACTGTTATTTGGATTTAACAAGCAACTATTTCCTACCCAATCCCTGTAAAGCAAAAGCCCAAGAATGTGAAGTAGCATTGGGCATATTATTTTCAATTTTATATTGGAAATATTGTTTTTACATTGTTGATACATTCAAAGAGAATAATAAGGGATGCAGAAAACAGTGATAATAGTGGAGGACCAAATTTTTAAAAGTAGTCATTATGAGGAACAAAATGGATTGGAAATTTTTCTGCCTAAAATTAAGGAAAACCATGAGTTTAGGATATAGTCACTGTTGCTGGGTATTTGAAAAGAAAATAGGAAAAATGATCTGACAGTCTTTTTAGCCGCAGTTATAAGACAGTTGAGTTGTCCTAAATGACAGATTTTATTTAGAATTATTAAGCACTTTCTTATTACTTGAGTTCTCAGTATGACAATTTACAGTCACTTTAAGAATGCTGCATACGCATTTAAGAATGCATTTTGGATCACTGAATAGATAGAAGAGTGGGATGGTTTTCTAAATTATTGTTACTAATTAAATAATAATAATACTAGTAAATATTATTATAAAAGCAAATACATAAACCTATTCATAAATAAACATTACCTTGGAAAACCAGCCTAGAGAAGAAGAGAGTTTACATTGCCACACCTGCTCATTCACAGCTTCAACTGACACAGTAGGAATATAATAAGTTTCCTTTAAAGTCAGGAGTAAACAGAACAATATGTTCTCTGAGAAGTGTGCAGGCCGTCTGCCCCTGAGGGCATATACTGGAAGGCAGCAGCACTGAGATGTCCTCAGTCTCTGAAGCAAGTGAGGAAGGTCCGAAAATAGCTTACTGCTAAAACAGGTTGATTTTTTTAACCTGGTGTGATTTATGCAGAGAATCTGTAAAATATTGCAGTTCATCAAAAGTCTAATTTACATACATTTAAAGGACATTGTGGAAAATAATTAACCAAATGCATCACAATGCAGAGAGTGAATGTTGACTGAGGATTTTTAGATCTTTAAATGGAAAACTAGGAGGTTAAATAAGTATATTGGATTGGTAGGAGAAAATAGAAAAAAGGAAAGAAGGAAGGAGGGAGGGATGGGAGGAAAATGGGAGGGAGGGAGAGAGACAGAGAGAGAGAGTGTTGGGATGGGGTTGAGGGGAGTTGCTTTCATTGCAATGCTTCATATCCTAAAGTCATGTGAAATAAAGGGTTCTTTATTCCTTTTTTCCCTATGTTTTATGCATGAATACTCGTGTTGCTTACTATCCATCATCTTGAAATATATTAAAATGATTACAGTACTGTCTGCATGTAGTAACACACATCACCGACTTCTAGTTTAGAGACAAGGAGAGGAATGTTGGGTTGAGAAAAATCACACAACTTCCGATCAAGACTGCACTTCCCACCACTGATGCACACGGGAAAAGCCTCAAATGAAGTCATAGATAAATCACAAACTTTTAAGTAATTTTCAGGAACACCTAACTTAGTGGAAAATTTCTAAAGGCTGGAATATTCAAGGTTATATTACCTGTTATATTGAAACTATTTTAATGTGCTCTTTATATTTCCTCACAATGACTTAGGAGTTGGCCCCTGATGAATAGAACAATTTTATTCTACCTCATTCTACTTTAATAACAATAAATGGAATAAGATATATGGATTTAAGTCTCAAACAAGTGGAGCATTACATAACTTCTTGAAATTAAATCAGGAATCATTCATTTATGTTTGTGTTCTTATTTCAAGCTATAGGTAACTTCCTTGGAAGGAAAACTTTCACAACAATGTCTTTCTGCTATTTGTGTTAAAAGAATGCACACAGAGACTTATTAGTTTATTTTGGCTGAGTGCCCCAATAAGTGAGTGAGTTGAAGAACAGCATGGATAAGATGGGGGCTGCCTAGGAGACTGGATTTAAGACCTAGAAAGCAAATTGACACCCTTGATCGCAGCCAGGATGTTCTCTAAATAGCGCCATTGCTAAATTGTGATTGAAAGATTTAGCCCAATTACCTGCCATTGGACTTCTCAAATTTGTTTTTCTTTTTGCTCAGAGTAAAATGCAATTAGAACAAATTCTGGTTTAACAAGATCTCCCCCACCTACTCCCAATTCTTCTAAACTGAAAATAATCACCTAGAATAATCATGTTATTTATTTGCACAGTACCTTCACACTTCTGTATGTATTTGGAGAATTCCATTTCACAAAGGCATACCCTCAGTCACAACCTTTCCAAAGAGTTGTTTCCATCCAACATATAAGCCTCCTATACTAATGCAAGTCCTGATCTGAAGTACAGAGAGAGCTAATCTGAAAAGGAATAAGGAAATAAGGCATGGGCTGTTGTAGACTTGACAACCAATTAGCTAAGTCAGTCTTAAAAAGTAGAAAATGAAACCTAATAACCCTATTTTGATATAAAACAAAGGCATACATTGATGTGTGTATGTATAAATTTTTCCCTTATCCTCTTCATATATTTATTTTCAAAGATATAAGAATATTTTCTCAAGCATAAACATGTAGATATATTAACCTATTTTTATATACAAGCTATTCAAAATCCAGTGTAAATACCCTGGGGAAACATGTCATTTTACTGCTTTCTTTATAAAGTATTTCCTTTATTGAAGTATCTTGATACTTTAATATGTATAACATATGTATAAAATATGTATTATTAAAGACATGAAAAACAACAAACATATTTTTAAAATATATGCATACAAGAAGTAAAATTTGAGGTAAAAGAGATAGGTCATATCAGGTTATGAAGCACAAAGTGAAGAAATTTGTATTGTAACCAAGCAATTGATTTGAAAGCAGAAAATACCATTAAAGGAAGCTTTCACAAAACCAACACACTTTTGCAATATAACAGAATTAGCCATGCCCATCCATCAACTTGCAAGGCTCCGCCAAGAATATCAAAATTACTTTTCGTCACCACTAGGTGGCTCACTCTCTATATTTATACCTGAGTAGAGATGTCTCCGTGGTCCCAGAGATTGGAGGCAAAGAGATTTTCACCAGAGAGAACACAAAGGAGAAAAAAGGATCCCTTCAAAGCAAAATTAAAGTCTTGACAAGGTAATTTCTGTGCTAGTCCCCATCAACTCTCATGAGAATTGTCTTTACAGAGACAGGGTAATTAGAGGAGTTGTCCTTAAACTACAGACATTTAGAAAGCCAGATGGAAACTTAATAACTATTCTACATCCATGTCCAAACATCCTCATATACTTTTCAAATACACTCATAATATGAGAAAGATACCCAGTGTGAAAAAGGAATGAGAGAGAGAAAGGAAAGTACCACTTTAAAATTAAAAAAACAATCACAGTATTTTTGATTGTATTTGGAATTTGAGCAGAAGAAATGTTAAGAATTAGGGAAATAAAAATAAGCCAACAAAGATGGGAAATTTAAATTGGAGAGGAAATTCACTTTCCTAGGTTTGCAAGATGGCTCTTTGCAATCAATTTCTCCACCAAACTGCATTTTAGCAGAGAGAATATAATAGGACAGTAGCCACAGAAGCTTGTAACACCATCCAATGTATTGCTATAAAAAGCTTTACCATCTGGATCCTAATTCTCTTCAATATTGAAACTGTAGAGCATTTTCTTCTCTTCATTCTAATTTACAGCTATCACTCAGTGCAGCCCTGAAGGGTGCATACAATATGCCATTGTTAGAGCTAGTGTATAATCCAAGGCAATTTGGGGAAAATCAACTTGTGAGTATAACTACATGGCTTTCTCTCTATTCAGCACCTGTTTGCATTTCATGAAAGCTTATGTTTTGCTTGTATTTTTTTCCTTCTCTTCCTTTTACCTTGGTCAGCATAGGTCTGCAAAGTCATCATGCATGTTTAGAAATGCCTGTGGACAGCACTACCAACCTTACCCCATTGACTGCTGAGAATTGAAATGTATGGGATATGACAGTACTGAACATTAACCCACTTCTTTGAATTAATCTATACTGTTCATCTGGGCTTTACTTTTAAAAATTCCCCAAGACTCTAATTTACCAAGCTATCCAGGAAAGGCTGTCAGATATAGAGGAGGAAAAAAAAGTGTTTTAAAATTAAGAAGGCTGGTGACCAGGAGCCAACAGTGACAGAAGTTCATCACCTCTGGCTTCAAATAAAATGAAATTGATTCCCTCTCAGCAAAGACAGCTCTGAATGGTGATCCATAATGTGCAAGCAACTGGCTAACCCTTTACCTGCTTCACAAACCTACATGAGAAAAAAGGTGGACTGAGGGAAACCAAGAATGAAAAAAGTAGCTCAACAACTGAATTAAATTACCTTTCACCTCCTCAGAAGGCCTGGTTAAGATCACATCTTTGGATCTCTCACGTCGCTTGCTGAATTGGGCATCATTGACAAAAGAAAAACAAAAAGAGAGTGTTCTCTCCCCCACTCCAAGATTCCATTCCAAGTACACACCACCCACCTGACATGAAAAAAGAAAAAAAGAATTATGTGCCCTTAGCCCCCTTGCTGCTTCTGATCTCCTGACTTTACTAGGAGTAATATCAATACCTTGGGTTGAGCCATCAGCTGCCACAAGCAACATGGAAAAAGTAATATGAGCAGGTTTATCCCAAGTTTGAATATGAATCCAAGTGTGAAGTAGCAAAAAGTAAAGTTGTGCTTTCTTGGTGTGTTTGTTGCTAGATAGCAGACGAATCTATTTTGCCAAATAACTTTAAGAGTAGCCAGTGTAAAAACCATAGATATGGGAGCCAAAAGCAATGACAGGAAATATATGTTAAATATTTGTCAAGGACTGAAAATCTCTATTGAGAACTTCAGAGGGATCAGCTGCATTAAACATTACTGACAAGTGAAGGAGGCCACTCTTCTTTCTTTCCTCTACCTTCCAAAGAGGCAGCAGATAGCCTCACACACGTTATTTTGGTGTGTGTGTGTGTGTTTTGTTTGGTTGGTTTTTGTGTGTGTGTGATTTTTTTTTTTTTCTCAAAGAGTCCTTAGAGTTATCAGAGGAGACAGTATCTGGCTGTCCAAGCTTGAAAATTCCTGAGCCCATGGATTATCTTTACTTTCAAGCATAACCCTATATCTGCCTAAAATCGTGCCATGCTCCCACATAAGAAGCGAGGTCATCCACATCAAGACAGACATGACATCAAGACATGCGGTAGCTTAGAGGCACTTCCCAGAAGGGTAATGAAAAAAAGACACTAACTTTTACAAGTGCAGCAGAATGCAAAGCTGGCCTGTAAAAACAGTCACCAAAACCCACATCCTCTGATTAATTTGCTGCTTATACACAAACTCCTTTAAAAGCTCACTTTTGAACTCAATGAAAACTCAGAGGTACTGTGAGCCTGACATATAGGATGCCTGTCTCCTAAAAAACATTTTCCTTATGATTATTTCAATTCAGATGCCTAAATGATAGCTATTATTCTCTCAAAACTTCCTGTGGGATGATATGCATGAAACAGTTACAATTAAATATTAAGGGATGGAGATGATAAAATGTTGAAAATTTTCTCTATTAAATTTTTTTATTTAGAATTTTGGCTAACAAAACAAGTCAAGAAATGTTAGGGGCAATAACATGCAGATTAACATCACTAAGGCAAGGATAATCAAATCAAGAAACCATACTTTTGTTTGGAGTTTTATGATGATAGATCTGTTAGCTAAGAATGCGATCCTAGAACCTAGCTCATTTTAGAAGAAATCCCCTCCAGCGAATTCTTTACCTTGTCAAATAATTAATTTACCCACCTTATCACAACAGACAGACTTATCTCAATGCAAAACTTCCCTACTTCAAAGCCACATTATACTGATATGTATAAGAGCTCAGAAAGATGAAAAGATATTTGCTTCCTGGCTTTCTCTCACAAATACAGCAATTTGCATGAATATTAAACTTCTGTGATTCAGCAACTTTCACTCCTGTCTACATCACTGAATGTTAAATGCTGAGGAAGAGTTTGAATCACTTGTCTTTTATTTTTGAAGACAGGTATGTTTTTCATCGCTGGAGAAGAAAATATTTAAAGGTCTTTAAATTACACATCCAGAGTTGCATAACAATTGTCAACCAACTCAAAAGCTGAGAAATGCACACGTGCTCAATGTAGAAGCCGAGTTCCATATTTGCAAAAGATTTGTGAAGGTGGGGAGAGAGTAGAGTTACCATCTGCATCTAAACTTTAATCAGAAAAATCATTCCTTAACTATCAAGACCTTATTGTGCTGCTTCCCATAGTGAAAAAGTCTTTGTTAAAGTAAATGCTGTGATTGAGAAGGTTTTCCCTTACCTAAAAACAAGAAATTGCAAGTGCCTACCTGAAAGCGGATGGTGAGGTCACAGGCACCACGTTAGGAGAAAGCGACTAGGAAGCGCTCTCAGCACGGAGCAGCATCTTCCTCGGGCTGCCTGGCTTTTGAAAGAGGGTGCCCTCTTGCCAGGGGCTGGGGAAGCAGCGGGGAAGAAGTAGCTGTCTGCGTCTGCCACTAGCTGTGACAGCAGCGTGTCACTGGGTCCCTCAGAAACTGGGCTCCAGCGCTCCTCCAACAAATCAGCCAGTGGCCGCTGGTCGCTCAGCCTAGGATTCTGGGACTGCAGTTACTAACGCCGCCGCCTCACTTGAGGGGAAAGCGCTGCGCTGTGTGTGTGTGTGTTTGTGTGTGTGTGTGCGCGCGCGCGTGCGCGCGTATACGTGTGTGTGTGTGTGTGTGTGTGTGTGCACTAACTGCCAGCTTCAGCCTGAGCTGATGTGTTCTGCATACTTAAAATGCTCGTGCAGGAAGCAGGCTCCTCTATCGGGACCCCATCCTCCCCAATGAAGAATCAGTCCACTGACCTTGCTGCTGGGGATGCTGGCTGAACAACTCACTCCTCAATAGTATTAACAATCAATCTAATAAAGGAGATGGGAATCAAGCCTGAGATAGAGACAAGTGCTTTCCTCATAAGCAATGAAATTAATAAACAACAACAAAAATAGATATCTCTACTCAACATTTTATATTTAGAATTGATTTTGTTCCCTTTAAGCTCCCATGTCTTGAGCATAAAGTCTAACGGATGAGTCCCTAAGTTAAAAAACTTTTTTAAAAAAAAGCAAGAACAAAACAAACAAACAAAAACTTTCCACGTTATTTTCCTAAGCAGGGTAGGCTCTTACCTAGAAGGCAATTCAGAACATTTACCCCGTAGAAATCTATCAGATGCAGACTTGGATTTATAACAATCAAATTATGATGGTTTAAACTAATGAAGTACTTTCAAAATCAGGGCTTCCATGTCACAAGTGTAAATGTTTGGGACTAGAGGCAGAATCCAACTCAGGTTTTTCTTAATCATTAATCCAATGCCAAGTATGAGGAAAGCCCTGTGCTGTGAGTGAATTATTGAAGTGCACATGAAAATGCTTTGTAAGCTATAAAGGGTTAACCATAAATTACGGATTTTTAAAAAATTGCCAAAAAATTGTGCAAGGCTTTATGAGACACAAAGGAGCCTTTTCAGGGTCTGTACCCTAAATGATATTAGCAAGTTGCACTGCTGAACTTGGAGCTATTCCCTTTTATTTCAGATTCTAGAACCAACACATCTGTAAAGCCAGAACAGAAGTTGTCCTTGAACATATATTGCTTACCGTGTCCTATATCTGCCAAAAGGAATTAAAGGCTGGAATTATCTTCCTTCAAATCAGGGTTTGCCACTAGCAATATCAGACCAAACTCAAATCAAGAAATGTCACACAGTAGAAAAGAGCAGAATGAGAATCAAGGTACTAGGCGTCAGTCTGATCTGCATGAAGTCTCTTGATCCCTAAGCTTTGGTCTCTAACAATGATAATGGTACTAACCATCACTACCACCACCACCACAGCAAGCACACAATGAAAGCTAGTATTTATTGAGTGCTTACTACTTACCAGGCGCTTTCTAAGCATCTTCTGCATTTATTAATATTTTTAACTTTCACAACAACGTCATGAGGTGGATAATAATATTATCCCCATTTTTCAGATTAGGACAGCAAGAGAGAACAGGAAAGTCAATGGCTAACAACTTTTTCAGGGCTCAGTTTTATTAATTTATGCAACTATGGAAAGTATTTAATTGAAAAAAAACTTTTTAAAATTTGGGAATAACTTCAAACATGCAGGAAAGTCACAAGAAAAAGAATAATACAAAATACCTGTATGTCCTCTGCTTAGATTTATTTATCATTAATATTTAGTCTATCTGCTTTATAATTTGTTCTACAGACAGAAAGAGAGAGAGAGAGAGACAGAAAAAGAGAGACAGGAGCCATTTGAGGATAATATAGATATACCATGTCCCTTTAGTGGTTATTTCACTATACATTTTATGAGTAGTGATATTTCTCTATATAATCAAGTACTTTTATCAACCTCAGTAAATTTAACACTAATATAGGCTTAATCTAATATATTATTCATTTTCCAATTTGCCACTTGAACTAAGCATGTTCTTTATAGCATTTCTCCCTCTAGGAGAGTATCCAACCTAGGGTCAGCTGTTGCATTTGACTGTCATATCTTTTTGGTTTCCTTTAATCTGGAAATTCCATAGCTGTTCTTTGGCTTTTATGACATTTTTGAAGAATTCACTTCTCTCTTTGTTTTTAATAAACCAATTTCCAACTTTGGAAAAATTTCCCATTTTGCATTTGCCTTATGTTTCCTAATGATTAGGTTCATGTTATATCTTATTGGATTGACCTTTTATGTAATGCCCTTTTTGTCTTTTATTGCAGTCCTAATTTTAAAGTCTGCTTTCTGATATAGGTATAGCTACCCCAGCTTTCTTCTGGTTTCTTTTTGCATGCACTACCTTTTTCCATCCCTTCACTTTCAGTCTGTGTGTATCCTTATAACTGAAGTCTCCTATAGGCAGCATACAGATGGGTTTTGTTTTTTAATCCATTCAGCTACTTTATATTTTTTGATTGAATCATTAAGTTCATTTTCATTTAAAGTAATTATAGATAAGTATATACTTACTGCCATTTTGGTAACTGTTTTCTGGCTGTTTTGTAGTTATTGTCTCTTCCTTTCTCCTCTTGCTTTCTTTCCTTGTGGTTTGATGACTTTCTTTAGTGTTATAGTTAGAGTCCAGTCTCATTATTTTTGTGTATTTACTATAGATTTTTGCTTTGTGGTTACCATCAGGCTCACTTATATCATTTATTTATACATAAAAAGGTCTATTTTAAGTTGATAGCAAGTTAAGTTTGAACACATTCCAGAACTATATACACTTTTACTCCCCTTCTCCCACATTTTATACTTTGATGTCACATTTTATATCTTTTTTTATTTTGTGTATACCTTTACTAATTGCTGTAGTTATAGCTATTTTTAGTCACTTTTGTCTTTAACCTTCATATTAGCTTTGTAAGTGATTAACAGCTACCATATGACACAGTTATTGAACTCCCGGATATCCCAGAAAAACAAAGACTTATGTACACAGAAAGGCCTGTACATGAGTGTTTACAGAAGCTTCATTTTTAATAATCAAAAGTTGAAACACCTCTGATGCACATTAACAGAAGAATAGTTAAATCGTGGCCTGTTAGTGTATTACTCAGCAATAGAAATGAATAAAATTGATATATAAAATATTTTAATGGAATACCCATAGAATTATGATTTGTTTGAAGCTTATACTTGGGTATAGTGTGAATGGATCTAATTGTATTTTTTTCCAAATGGCTATTCAGTTGTCCTAACAACGATTAAAATTATATTTTTACCCAGTGATCGAGATATCAGATTTGTCACGTACTATATTTCTAAATATGGTTGTATCTATTTCTGGACTTGCCATTTTATTCCATTAGTCTGACTCTCTAATCAAGTACCCATACTATATAACTTACTTACAAAGGCATTGTAATATGTTTTAATAACTTACATTTTCTTTTTACCCAAGAATTGTTCAGAAGAAGGATTTTAATTTCCAGGTGGGTTTATTTTTTTACATTTTTTAAACATTTTTATAGCCATAATGATTTATAATTCACTTTTAATAAATTACATTTAAAGTATAAAATCTGAAAAAAATTGACATCACCAGTGGAAACCATCACCTCAATCAAGAAAATAAATGTATCACACACCCCACCCTGCAAAGTTTCTTGTGTCCCTTTGCATGTCCTGCATCCTGCTTTCCTCTGCCCACCATTCCTTCCATCACCAGGCAAACACTAATATACTTTCTTTCACTATAGATGAGTTTGTATTTTCCAGAATTTTATATAAATAAATTCATATATTATGTATTCATTTTTCTGACTTCTTTTACTGACCTAAATGATTTTGAGACTTAAGCACATTATTGCATGTATCAATGGTTCATTTATTTTTATTGCTAAGTAGCTTTTTATTATATGAATATACCATAAATTATGTTTCTATTCACTTGTTGGTGAACATTTGGGTTGTTCTGGTTCTCTCTCATCCTTTCTATTTAACATAATATGGAGGGGACAGAAAACAGAAAAAGTAATAAATGTATATAGATGAGAAAGGACATGTTAAAACAATCCTTAATCTCAGACATGATTGTTTATGTAGAAAGTCGTAAAAATTAACAAAGAAATTCCTAAAATTAATAAGCAAATTTACAAAGTTCTGGAATAAAAGTTCACTTTTAAAAGATCAATTGTATTCTAGATACCAGAAACAACAAACAGTTGGAAAATATTTTTAAAATTCCATTTAAGATAGCTTCAAAATGCTTAAAGTACAATGAAATAAATTTAACAAAGACTGGGAAAAATTACTACACTGAAAAATACAAAAGATTGCTTAGTTAAATTAGACCCAAGTAAAAGGACAGAGATAAAGTGTTCATGGAGGAAAGCAAAATATCGTTAATATGAAAAATAACACCTAATTAATCTATAGACTTAATGCAATCTCAATAATAATCACTGCTGGATTTTTAATAGGAATTGTTAATCTAAATCTAAAATGAATAGGGAAATGCAAATAACACAGAATTGACCAAAAAGGTGAAAAAGAATGATGAAGTTGTAGGACAAACACTACTTGACTTCAGCCCTTTCTATAAAGCTACAGAAATCAACATAGTTTTGTATTTGTACAACAAGTAGAAAATAAAATTGGAACCAAATAGAGAACCCATAAATTGATCCACATTTATAATTTCCTTAAAGGCACCAATCAATTCAAATTGAAAGTAAAATATTTTTGGTAATTGATGCTAAACAATAGGTTATCAGTATGAAAAGAAAAAACAAAACTCCATACTTTTCTCACAGGTATACAAAATTAATTTAAGATGGATCAGCTATCTAAATGAAAATGCTAGAATTATAAAAATTTTAGTAGAAAACATAAGAGAATATCTGCATAACCTGGAGCAAGGCAAAGATGTTCTAGGCAAACCACAGAAAGCAATGACAAACAGAAAGCAAATGGTGTTTTTGTAACTCTAAGAACAAATATCTTTTTTAAGATAGATTCTTAGAAGTGGAATATGGTTCAGAATATAATGCATATTTTAAATGAATATGCTATTTCAGTACCTTGGAAATTCTCCCCATAAATATCCAGAGGGTTAGGAACTTAGGAATTTCCCTTGCCTCATGACTATGAATGAGGGATTTAAAGAAGCAAAATTAATGACGATTATCCCTGGCCAGAGAGCTAGTAGGCATGGCAACAGTGAACAGTGGAATTGATTACAATTACCAAATTTATAATCAAAATATATTGATCAACTTACATTAAATAATAAAGTGGCACAGGATGGAAATGAGGTGTCTGTAGGATAAGAAAGAATAAGAGCTAAACTAGTGAGATACAAGACAAGTTGAATAGTAGGTGCTTGGGAAAAGAACATCAAAAAAAAAAAAAAAGGAAAGGGGTGTTGGCTGCGGGCATAAAGGAGAAGAGAAGAATATAAACTTAATAAGTACAGGGTAAAGGGATGTTCTTTGTTTTATTCATTGATGTATCTACAGAAATTAGCTAGAATCTATCACATAGTGGGCACTCAATAAACATTTGCTAAATAAAAAAGAAAATGAATGAATGGAAAGAAAACAAACAGACATTGAGTACCTACTATGTTGAACACTACTATGTATTCTTTCTAATTAAGAAACAATCATGCATATATGTATAGTTGATTCACTTTGTTATAAAGCAGAACCTAACACATCATTGTAAAGCAATTATACTCCAATAAAGATGTTAAAAAAAAAAACCAATCATGCAAATGGTTAAGAACAAGTCTTTTTGCTTCAAACCTGATAATATTATCATCAATGTGACCTCGATTAAGATAATCTCTGTGAGCTTCTATTTGTAATCTGGAAAACTGAAGACAATAGTTAACTACATGGTAGTGTTACTGCAATGTTTTAAAAGAGTATCTATATAAAGCATATAGCCCAGTTGTTATATAGAATAAGTGATGATAAATAAAACTGGTAACTATTAATATTATTAAAATACTCTACCTCACTTAATTAACCATTTGGTATTTATTGAATATCTACTGCGTGCCAAACACTATGATACAGATGCAAGGAATGAAAAAGTAAGGCTCTCTCTTTATGGATTTGACTCTAGATTAGTAAAATTAGACTCTCTAAGTCAGTGAATGTTTCCCTCTAAGACTTCTGTGTCATGAATATATTCTTTAATTGTTCAGTATCTGTCACATTTTACTTACTCAGCAAATATTTACTCTTACAATACATATATTATTATTTGCTTTTATCTCCTAAGATGTGAACAGCTCAAAGTCAACAGCTGTGTCTGATTCAGCACTGTTATTCTCAATGCCCAGAACAGTGCCGGCCACTTGGAAAAACCTCAACGTCTGTGAAGGGAGCTGAAATCTCACACATACAAAAGTGTGACCTGGATACTTGACTTCCAGATGAGTTCAACAGAGATCAGAAAATAAAGTTGTCATAGGTGTCCAAGCCAAGGAGAGGTCAGATGTTTGAAGGAGATACAGTAACAGAGGAGTTAAATGTGTGACCTCTAAAGTCAGACTACGTGGGTTTGAACTACAGTTCTACCAGTAACACACTTTGTGACCTGGGCAAGACTCTATATTTCAGTCTTTCTACCTATAAAATGAAGATAATAACTGTATCTATATCATAGAGTTGCTGTAAAGATCAAATTAATTAATATAAATAAAGCATGTAGAAGAATGTCTCACACATACTGTATTATCATTATTATTATCGTCATCAGCGTCCTCTTAAAAATAAGTTCTCCATACTCAGAACTTCGTATTGCTCCAGCATACAGGATCCTAAGTCAAGCATTAGATTGCTGTCTGATTTTCCTATGTGCTACCTGCCTATAAATAAAAGATTTAATCAAAACATAGTATTTGAAGAAAATGTGCAATCAAATAAGGCAGGTAGAAATTACTAGGCAGAAAGAGAGAAATTAGACCAAAGTCAACAAGAAGACCAAAGTCAACAAGAAAACCAAACAAAAGATAATTTTCACAGTGAAAGGTAGAGCCTAGAGAGATGAATTCCATGATCTCAAGGATGGTGTATATTTTCCAGTGTTATATTTTCATAGTAGACATTCAAAGAACATTGTGAATGAATTAATTCCCTGCGCGGTAAAAGAGGGCTTCGAGAGGTGTGGGAACTTAGAAAGATGTTAGGGACAAGAAATGTGAAAAGTAAAGGTGTTAATCTGGTGCTTACAAAGTTTGATCTATTCAGAAAAGCTTTGACTCCATAATTCTAAAACTACAAATGTTATTACCACATTTGGACCCATGAGCTGTGCACTTTTTCTTACATTATCTCGCACTTGGACTTTGTATCGCTTAGTGAACTCTGGCCTAGTTTGATTCACCTGACCCCATTGTCTCCCTTGTTTGGTACCAGAGGACTCTACCCTTCAACCCTCACCACTCAGGACTCTAGCACAATGCGGACCCTCAGCTTCCATTCAGCTGGATCAACCCTGGTGCTTTAAGAGGAGAAAGAAGGATTCAGATTGTTACCAAGTTACAAGGTCAGCTTCCAAATCCTGCTCTTCTAACATCAAATCAGTGTCATTTTCTGAAAGAAAATGCACTGCACACACAGATACACACAGAGTAACATGCAAAAACATATACATTTATATATTAAATGTTATATATATATAAGCATGTATATATATATAAATTAATGGACATATTTATAAAATACTATAAACCCATAAACATTATAAACCACCAGTCATGGAAAAACCACTATAAGTTAAAAATATTTTTTTCTGTCATTTCCCCCCTCTCATACACACATACACACACAGACATATACAATCTCTTCCCACAAAATTGGAATTTTTCAGTTCATGCAGGTTTGTAACCAGCATTTTCACATAATTTATTATGAATGTCTTTCCATGGCATAAAATATTAATGCATTGCATTTTTATTAGTAGTATTGTATTCTATTATATGGATGTGCCATAGTTAATTCATCTTTTACTTTTATGTAATTGGGTCATGACCAATTTATTCTGTAATATAAATAACTGTGCAGTGAAAATCCTTACATATAAGTCATTCTCTTCAACCTATCATTTCCTTAAGATGTGCTGCTGAAACTGAAATTACTAGCAAGAACATAAACATGTTTAGACTCCACATACATGCTGCCAAATTGTTTTCCAAGAGATTACACCCATTTATGTTCTCAGGAGCATCATCTGCTACCACCTCCGATTCTCTTCCCACTATAACACATCTGCCTCTAGGAGACCCGAAGAAGATAGCAAAGAGATCAGGCACGTGGAAAAACTTCTGTCTCTTTCAATAGTAACAGTGTGTAATATAACTAAAAAATGGATATTGCCAACAGAGATATTAGCATATTTTATTCAGCATATTTTTTATTTCCTTCAGAAAGGCAGTAGATATAAGACTCACAGGAAATAATAAAGGCATAACAGAATCCTTGCATGAAAAATGAGATTTTTAACCTTGAACAAATTTTCTTTTTTGTCTCACAGATATGTTGTAGTGAATATACTTGCATGGTAATAAATGTGTCATAATCATTTTTCCTTATTTCCAATAAGATTTTCAACCTCTCCTACTGACCTTTTAAAATAAATATAAGCTCAGATATTATCTTACCTAGAAAAGAAGTAGAAATGTGTAAATTACAGTTCTATTAGCAACATGACAATTACACAATGTCTTCTCTATCCTGCAGTGACTTCTGTGGTAATATGTATAGCCGACATTGTTAGTTCTACCCTACAGCTATTTTTTCCATCTTCTATTCTAGCACAGTTCAGATTTTGACTGAGTATCCATTCTTCCAAAGGACTAGCTCAAGCCAGTATTGATATTCTCATTCCCTTTCTCAGTGATCTGTTCTGAGCTTGGCATGAGATACAACTCCTGCCAATGAGCTGTGAAGAAAAGTGTGTTGGGTTGTTTCTGGGAAAGATTTTATCACCATGCAAAAGGACTGGATTTTTTCAGGTAAGGAAAGGGGGAAAGACATTTTTAGAAATAAAATTACGATAAGCAGGTGTATAGATTGTGTATTCAGAGTAGTAAATTTGTAGATGAATTTGTAAAAGAAGAGACTCAATATAAAAAGGTCTTATCTGCAATGCTAAAATAAGTTTGAATTTTCATTCTCTCAAATATATTTATTAAGCATCTGCTATATGCCAAGATTTTTCTGAGTTGGGGGCAAAAATAAAACTATAAGCAAACAATAAAATTTTCTGTAGTATTAAGTGCTATGAAGACACTAAAATAGGATAAAATATAAAAGATTGACAAGAGGATGATAGTTGTCACATACTGAGATTGGATGACCAAAGTGAGAAATTTTAAAGATATTTGAGTGAGATCTCATTAATAAAATGAAGTTGACCATGAGAAGTTATGAAGGATGGAAATTCAAGGAAGGAAAATATTGCAAGCTCAAAGGCTTGGGGGCATAAGGGTTTTGTTACTAAAAAGTAGAGAGTAATGTGTATATGCACAGGCTGTAACACTGAGGGCATTAGAATTAATGATGAAAAATTAATATTAATTCTAAGTGAACAGAGAATTTTAAACAGGAGAGTAATACAGTCTAATTAATTTTTAAAAGCTCTCCCTCTGTTGAGTGGAGATTAAACTGTAGAATAGAATAGAAAGCTGGGAGACCAAAGTGGAATAATAGTGACATTGTCCAGATTAGAAATAATGGTATCATGGGCTAGGGGGTGTAGTGGATGAGTAGGAAAACTGGAATTACATTTTGAAGAACAATTGACAAAGCTTGCTCATGTTTTTAGTACAAGGTGAAGCACAGGGAAGAATAACTCAGGTCTTTCACCTAAGTAACTGTGAGGGCTGTGATACCAAATAGTGAGATATAAGAAGATTCGGGAAAGAACTATTGGAGATGGATAGTAAACCAATAATTATTTGTTGGACATCCTACATTTGAGATACATTCTTCTTCCAGTTTCTGGTAGCTGCCAGCATTCCTTGGCTTATAGCTGAATCTCTCTACTCTGTCTCCGTGATCATGTTGGCTTCTCCTATTCTGTCTCTGTGTCATCAACTCTCTCTCTTACAAAAACACATATGGTTGTATTTATGACCCACTTGGATAACCCAAGATAATCTCCTCATCTCAATATCCTTTAGTCACTTACATCTGCAAAGACAAGTCCCAGGGATTTGGAGGTGAATATCTTCTAGAAGGCCATTTTCTACCTACCATAAATAGGAATTGAAAAATTAGAGAGACGCAGAAAATAATAAACATTTAAAAGGGTTTTGTGGGTTTCTTTAGTAAAATATAACAGAAAAAAAATAGAAGTAGTAGCTGAGAGGCAGGTGGAGGCATGTGGGTTATTTGTTTGTTTGTATGTTTATGTATTAAGACGACAGATGCTAGAAGGTGTTTTTGTGCTGATGGAAAGAGCCAATGGAGAAAGAGAAATGGTAATGTAGGAGGAGAATTTGGCTTACACATGATGAGCCTGTTTTGAAGTTTTAAGCAGGGCTATGATATGGACGTGTTAGTATTTTATACAGACTGCATTGGGAAGAGTGAGGACAGATCAAACATTGTATTGTTATCTATTTTTATTTTCCTTTATAATTTTTGATATAAAATTTTCAATTGGTCCTGTGTTTCTAAAAAGTATATCTCAATAATTGTAGGATAGGATATAAGCCATTAAGATATAATAACTGCTAAGCTCTCCAACTTTATAATCTACTATACTTCCAAAAAATTATGTTAAGTTGTTTAGAACTCCTTAACACATTCAGCTATTTCACACTGTATGATTTTGTACATGTTTTCTCACCTGTGAAAAAATTTATCTTTTTACAACTTCCTTACTTTTCTGACAAATTAATGTTTAACTATCAAATCCTACCTCAAATATCATAAAATCTATAGTACCTACTTTGTGTAACCACATCTCATGTATTTATCTGTTCTGTTTTTTAGTGTATCAACTCTGAACCTTTTGCATGACTCCACTGTTGTATTTGTAAAAATATGATATGACTGATTACCTTAAAGAATCATGAGCCCAATGAAGTCAAGTCCAATGTCTTGACTTATACACACTCTATTGCCTTGTATGGAGCCATGCTCACAGTAGGTGCTCAATAAACATTCAAACATTTGTATGAATAAGCTGGATTTGTTTATTTGTTTCAGTTTAAATATCCTATTTTACTAGGATGCAGAAAATCTTCACTATTCCATTAAATAATTATTTATTTACCCTCTTTCTTATCTATCTATCTAAATTGGGCAAGTTTATTTGGTATGCTGAATATCCTTAAATTTGTATGATTTTTATATTTTGGTAATTTCCCCCAGCCCTTCCTAGGCGAGATATTGCTGAAAATATTCTTCCTTGGCAGAAGGCATCAATTTTGAACAAGTACTGAAGATTTGTCTGGCCCAAGAGAAGGACTATTTGGGGGAAAAGGGAAACCAGCAGAGCTTTTGGTAATCACAAAGGCTAGCACTAAGTATTGGAATCTGGAGAATCCCCAAATATACAGCCAGATTTCTCCATGGGAAATATGCTGAGACTCGGAGCTTCATGTAGGAGATGGTGCAAGTGAAATCTCCTAAAGTCTCACAGTGTTTAGGAGATGATGCTCAGTGAGAAGAAGAGGACTTCTCTCAAACACAAGACCAGTTTTCCTCTGAAGACAGCTGACATATTTTGAGTCTCTATGGGATGAAACTAAAGAATGAAATGCTTATTATATATAGAATGGATAAACAACAAGGTCCTACTGTATAGCACAAGGAACAATATTCAATATCCTGTGATAAACCACAATGGAAAAGAATATAAAAAAGAATGTGTGTGTATATATATATATATGTATGTATAACTGAATCACTTTGCTGTACAGCAGAAACTTACACAACATTGTAAAGCAACTATACCTCAATTTAAAAAAATTTAAATTTAAAAAAAGAATGAAATGCCAAAACATTGAAAGGGCAGATCTGAACCCCCACCTCCACCAGTCTTCTAGCTCTGAGAAGACAAATACTGCTATGTTCTCAAACGAAAATTTGGGAGATCCTCATCTGAGGATTTAGAGCTATAATCACTCTTTACAAAATTGTAACCCAGCTTAGGTGCAACAAAATCCTCTGTGGGAATCAGCCACTTACTTTAATTGATTGAAAAAGCAAAGTGGAATCCTTCCCTGGTGAAAAATACCAACACAACACACACCATAGACCTGTCATACAAAATATCAGGTATATAATTCTTTCAAAATAAGCTGCACATAAAAGGGAAAGAAAATGTGACCAATTCCAAAGAGAAATACAAAAACAAAACAAGAAGCATAACACCAATTTGTCAGATAATGTAAACATTATGAAAGGACTTTAAACATTAAAACTGTAAAGTAAAAAAGTTAAAAATACAGAGCATTATGGATTAAAATGTATAGAAATAGAAAATGTCAAAAGAAAAATATAAAATAATCTAATGGAACATCTAGAACTGAAACATACAACATTTGAAATTAAGAACTCAATGGACAGAATTTTGCAGGACTGCATTAGAAAACTCAAAGACCATTATTAGAAGTTTTCCAAAATGAACACAAAGAAAAAAAGAATGAGAGAACAGAAAAGACCCTGAGAAATATGTGCTACCCAGTCCAACAGCCTAACATAAAAGAAATTTCATTCCCAAAAGAAGTTAAAATTACACGATATTTTAAATCAATGAATGGCTGAAAATTTCTGAAACTGAAGAAAAATATCAACCACCAGATTCAAGAAACTCAAAAAACTATACAGGTGCATCCTCTTTTCCTCTCAGGCCCGCTCTGTCTTTGCTCTGGCTAATCAGAACAAAAATCAAAGTTAATGCTGCAGTTCTCACAGTATCCTGAGGGCTCGGCTGACACAGAGGGGTCCTGCAGCCGTGAGATTTCTGATTCTAAGAAGGTATCCTTAGTCCAGCTCCTCTCTGATGGTCTGGGAACAAGCTGCTGCCTGCAGAAGCAACTGGCCTCCGAGGTTTCACCTGTGTCCCAGTTTCACCTCCGACCCTTGACTCTCCATTTCTCTTTATTGCCTTCTGGTGGGGTCAGAAATTTTAGACCAGGGGCGAGCCGTCTCAGAGAGCTCCTCTCCCTGCTCTCAGCCCAAACCACCCACCAACTAAACTGGGAAAGAGGCTCAGGGCTGTCTGAGCACAGGCTCTCCCGCTGCCTCCGAGCAAGACCAGCTGATCTGGGGAGTCCTTACGAGTTAGAAAACCCCTGTGCTATCCAGTCCACCCGGGAGCGCACGGAGCTTACCTTGTACCCCATACATGCGTGAATGTGTGGCACACATGTGCACACACTCACACACACTATCCCATACACACATACCCTATCATGTACACACGCATACACACTCTCACACAAAGACCCACTCACAAACACAAACAGTCACGCATATATACTCAAATATACTTACACACCACGCTATCACACTCTTACATACACACACTCACTCACAAAAAAAAAAAAAAAAGGACAAGCGATAACAAGTGCTGGCAAGGAAATGGAGAAAAGGGAACCCTTGTGCGCTAAAAATCAGTGCAGCCACTCTGGAAAATATTATGGAGGTTCCTCAAAAAGTTAAAAATAGTACTGTATGATCCAGCAATCCCACTTCTGGGTATATATTCAAAAGAAATGAAAACTGGATCTCAAAGAGATACCTACATTCCCATATTTATTGCAGCATTATTCACAATTGCCAAGCTGCGGAAACAACCTAAGTGTCTGTCAATGGATGAATGGATACAAGAAGATGTGTGTATATATATGTCTTGGAAATCAACAAGGTGAATTTAAAGTTTATATGAGAATGCAAATGACTTGGAATATTCTAGACTCTCATCTCTTGAAAATAAATGAATTTGAAAAACTTGTTAACACCAAAATTTAAAATGTTCTATAAAGCTACAGTAATTAAGACAGTGAAGCAACAATTAAACCAAAATGGAAATGCAGAAAACACCCATAATTAAACATTCAGTTGACTTATGGTAAAGATTTCACTGCAATTTAGTGGGGAAATGTAGAGTTTGTCTAATAAATGTGCTGGAAAACTGGATATATTTATGACAAATAGTGAACCGTGTTGTCTACCTCATAAATGAAGTTGAAATAGATCATACATCTAAATGTGAAAGATAAAAGACCAAAACTTCTAGGATAAAACATAAAAAATATTTTCTGACCTTTGAGTACATATCAATTTCAGAAAGAGAACACAAAATTTACTAAATATCAGAAAAGATTTATAAAGTGGCTTTTATTAAAAGTAAGAACATCTGTTTACCATATGGCACCACTTAGTACATGAAAAATCAAGCCAAAGACTGGGAGAAGGTAGTATCAATGCAAATATCTGACAAAGGACTAAAATTGATAATATAAAAAGAATTATTAAATATCAATAAAAGAGACCAACAACTTAATAAAAATATTGGGCACAATAGATGAAAGAAGTCCTTCCTAAAAGAGGATGTATAGGGACTACTGTATGAAAAAGTGTACAACATAATTAACCTTCATGGAAATGTAAAGTAAAGCCAAAATGATATGCAAATACACCACTTTAAGAATGGTTATAATTAAAAAGACTCACACTATCAAGTGTGGGCAAAGATATGAAGCAAATGGAAGTATCATCCATTGAGTGTACATTGATACAACTATTTTTGAAATCAGTTTCATTCAAGCTTAACACATGCCTACTCTATGATTCCAATATTTAGGTCTATATTTTAGAAAAATGAGATTCTAAGTCTGCAGTCCACAAAAGACGTTCAGAGCAGATTCATTCATAAAAGCTCCCAAATGGAAACAACCTAAATTCCCATCAACAGTAGAATGGCTAAACAAAATGCATAGTTATACAATGGAATACTACGCATTAACAAAAAGAACCACTGGTATACTTAATAAAATTGATGAACCTCACAAACAAAATGTTAAGTGAATGAATCCAGACACAGAAGTATATATATTGTATGAATTTATGTGAATATATGCATGTGTGTGTATATATGTATATATATATATTTATATATATAAACATATATATATTATATATATATATATTTCAAGTAAAACAAATTTGTTTTCAAAGAAGTTAGAACAATGGTTACCCCTGTGCAGATAAAGAGGGAGTATTGACTGGGAAGTGGCACCTGAGTGCTGTGTCTTGTAAATGTTCCAAATCTTATTTTAGGTCGTGGTTAAATGGCAATAAACATATACAAAAATTCATGTCTTTACACTTAAGACTTATGCACTGTACGTACTGTCTGTACGTTATACATCAACACGAAGTTTACAAAAATAGAGAATTTTGAAATTTACAGAGGTTATGAAATTAGCCTAAATTCACACTGTTCATAGTTGGCAGAGCTTGGTTGCCACACCTGGTTGGCCTGCCTCCAAAAGTCATGTTTTTTATATTTATTCTTCCTCTTATATAGACTCTTCCAGATCACTGACCTTCTCTTTTTTCCTTTTTCTCCTCTCAAAGCCTGAAGTAACTTAATTTGAGGCCCCAAATGAAAAGCATAGCCATTGAAATGATAGTGAATATGATTTATAGTTCTTAATAGCTTCTATTTTAACAGCTATTAACAGTTTTCCCTAAAGGGATTTCATGCATAGCCTTTCACCTGGAAATACCTAATGACACCAATCACATTGAGAATACTAACCTGGTTTTTAAAAAGTAGAAGCAGGGATCTTTTTGTCCTGATGATTTAATTTGGCCACCTCCATAAATAAAATCATCAACTTAAACATGTGACAGCTTTTTAAAATCAACCAGTTATCAGAAGCACAGTAAGTTTATGCCGCTAAACTTCAAACACACAAACACGCGCATCTTGTCTTTACAAAGAGGTTAGTTAGTAATAAGAAATATATATGAATGGATATAAATATAAAACACACACAGGAGTAGAAAATTGGTGTCCAATAGAGGTAAATGTTAACATGGGCCAACCATAAGGATCAACATAATTTCAGTGATGACCTTTATATTTGTTTTTGAGCTTCCTCATAGCCAAAGCAAAACAGTAAATGAATCAGAAGGAAAATATCTCCATTAGTCAAAGAAATAACACATTTTGTATGTCTGAATTCCAAAAGATTTCTTATCTATGACTTTATAGTGAGAATCTAACAGTTCTTGAAATAGAGCATTTATATTACTCATTTTGGTAGTGACTTTCAATAAAATCCAAGGGCATAATTTTAACATGCAACTTAGTGAAGTAAACTACCTTAGTTTAAAAGTAAAACATCTTGAAAAATTAGAATGTTTGATAGATAAAATTCCTGGAAGAGCCACTGGACATATTTTTCCTTAAATATATATTTTGCCTAAATAGCACTCCTAAGAGTATTCCTAAGGGCCATGCCCCTTATAAGTGGTTTCTCCAGTGGCCCAAGTCTCTGAATGAGAAGACACATGGAACAGAGATACAACCTTGAGTAAGTTGGATCCTGGAACAGAATCACCACTGACCAACCACCTAGATGTTAAATAAGAGATAAATAAGTCTTTGTTTATATAAGGCCTTAAAATTTGGGGGTTGTTTGCCCTTGAACAAAACTAACAAACACAGAAATCACATTGAAAAAATGCTTTAGAAAAAGGAAGTGGACATCAGGGGTGGTATTTTATTAAGATTTAGAAATAAAATTATTTTTCTCATCCAGATGAGAAACCATCTCACAAACAAAGAAGACTAGTTTGTTGCAGATTATATGCTACGAATTCTCCTAGACATTTTAAACATATTCTTTGGATTAAAGTGTTAAAGAAATCTCTGAAGGAGTTATCTCTTTTTACAGAAAAGGGATACAGGGAATTCCCTGGCAGTTCAGTGGTTAGGGCTCTGCACTTCCACTGCAGGGGTCACGGGTTTGATCCCTAGTCGGGGTTCCCTGGTCAGGGAACTAAGATCCTGCAGCCACCCAGTGCAGAAAAAAAAAAAAAAGGGATACAGACAAAAGTTCATACAGTTCACACAGTGAAGTGGCAGAGATGAAATGTGAACCCACTTCTTCCTGATTTAAACAATTCAAGTTCTAGTTATTATTCTGTGTCACTTCTTAAAGGCATGCCTTTTCTCAGTAAACAATATTAGGTCGATGTCAATACACAAACAAGTGATAGACTAAGTTTGAAGATTTCTACTTAAAAAACTTGGCCAAAATAATTTTACCAGAGAAGTGTCTACTACAAAAGATTTAATCACCTGCCATAAATTTACATTTTCTCATTGGACTCAACCTGGAATGACTGAAAAAAATCATGACAAGTATGTGCAAAGTAGATTTACCATGTTGGCATCCTTTTTTCTAATTTATCCTACTTGTCTAACAGAAAATATAAAGTTACAGTGAGGACATGGAATTTTGTGTTCAGAATACTTGAGCAAAATTCCTCCAGTCTTGATCCTGTTTCTTTATCTCAGGAAACTTGGGCAAATCTCTTGACTTTCAAAACTTTCAGTTTCGTCTTCTCTTAATTAAAAATAATAACTACATGCCAGGTATGTTCTGAGCATTAAATATTTCATTTTTAAAAATAAAACCAAACAAGTTGCTCTCTTAATATGATGCTAAATTAAGATTTTTATTAAAGTCTAATGTATTTGCTTTACTGCATTCCAGTATCTGAATTTCATATTAGAATATATAAGGTAAATTATAAGATTAGGCTTTCATGTTATTGAGAAAAAAATTGCTCATTTGAGGTTGAAAATTTAAAGTTAATTTATAGGATGACATTCATTTCATAAATATACATATTTATGAAATGAACGTCATTCCATACAACACATTAATATTAAAAAATCATTACTGGTAAAATTTTAATGTTCTTAGTTGGGGATCATAAATTCCAGAAAATTGGGGTGCAACATTGTTTAGGGGTCAAAAAATCAGGGGTCAACCCTGGACATCACTGAAAGTTCCTACCTAATATCAGTCCCAGCAAAATTAGAGTTCAAACAGTTCAATTCTATTTTATCTGTTAAGATACTCCTCTTTTGCTGCTAAAAGGTCACTTGATCATTTTTTTTCCTTTCCTTTTTTGCCCTTGCATTTGGCCTTTCTTGCCCTTTTCAAATGATCTTAGTTTCCAAACTTGGTCTCAATAATTTCTAATCATTTTGGTTTAGCCTCAGCTCTCTAATTCATGCATGTTTGTTTCAAGTGGTATATCTCCAACAGAGATCTAACTATCCTTATCCTTAATGATAGTAATAATAATTAATGAAAAAATAGTAATATTAGGTGTCTACTATGTGCCAGGAAGGAAATTAAACACATTATGCATATTATTTCATGTAAACTTCACACCCTGAAAAATAGGTGTGATTATCTTCACCACTATGCAAATGATAAAACTAAAATTTTAAATTTTAATAACCATGATCAAAGCATGCATAGTAAGTGGTAAAGCTGAGACTGGAAACCAGATACAATATCAAAACTCATTAGTTTTCCACTAAAACATAGTTGCCTCTGGTCTTTGTATGGATAAGTCACTTAAATTCTCTGAGTTTTTACTTGGGTATAGAAAGAGAGAGTGAGAAGGATTATCTATGCACCCTACCCTTTGTAACAGCCTATGAAGTTTAGTTCTGGCATAGTTGAAGCCAAATAGTCACCCAACAGTAAACACCTATTTTCAAAAGTATGTGGATGGAAGCGGATATTTATTGCCAAAGAGAAATCTGAGTCCTGTATAAAAAACTACCCTTACCCACAGAGTGATATCACCCACTCCTCCACTATACATAACTTGTCAGCCAGGGTCTTAAGCTTGTAACTGTGTACCTGTGATGTAACAGAAGCTGGGAAAACCTACACTTTTTCACCTGGGTACATAGACACATTTCCATCAACTTACATGAATGAGTTACATTCTATTTTTTTTAATTTTAGGGAACGATCTAATCCCAGTGTAATTAAATAATGATAACTTATAATAGAAACACTACAATTTTTTTTTCTCAAAAATAAGCATAAATAAAAATGAATCAAGCATTCATTGTTATCTATCATTGGTAGTAATATATTTCAATATTCCAATCAAGTCACTGTCCTAGAAAATAAACATGAATCATGTTTATTTACCTTCCCATTCAGCTTATGTGGACATCATCTACAAAGGAAGTAGGGTCAAAACTAGCTACTTTAACTTGCTTGAATTCCTGCATGATTTTCCTATTTGATCATTTTTGATGCAGTGTTGCCCCAGTTTAATCAATTCTCCACATCAAAGTCAAAGAAAAGTTTTCAAATGTTTAAGTGCCTCACTTAAAATTCTTCAAATAACTCACTATTGTAATTATAGTAAAGCCAAAACACCTTAATATGCCACTTAAGAGCTGTCAAGATGTCCTCTGATTACTGTGGCACTCCCACCTATCACCAGTCCTCTCCATCATATTCTACACTTCATTCATGGTGAACAACCACCCCTGAAACATGTTAGTGAACATACCCAGGTCTGAGAAAATAACGTTCAGAAAAGTAACAATTTTTGTCAAATGTGAGCTCTCACCCAGTAGATAACCTTAACTTAGAGGCCAATTACTGTTGATGGCCAACCTGTGTATATTGTTCCCTGATAATTGAAGCAAATATCTCTCTAAACGTTAAGTGACATATTTCCTTCATGTCAATGAGCAGGCATAGGGCTTGGGAATAATAAAGAACGTGTGTGTGTATCTTGTGTACAAAGTATCTACGTAATTTAGAATCTTTGATGTCTTGCATTAGATAATAAAGATTTTAGCCATAGTCTATTTGAAACATTAAAAAGAAAATGCCACTGGATAGTATGAGACATTCCTCATGCTTCATGGGTAATATTATTTAAAATTTTGCACTTCAAAAATTCATGGGCAGAATTCCAGTTTCAGCTCCAACATGTAAGAAGAAGTCATAAGTCCTATCTTTGCAACAAGAAAAATGCTGAGCAAACTGAAAAGCAATGCTTTTTCTTGGCCCTATAAAAGGACACAGATTGCAGAGTACTGCTACCTTAGAACCTGGAGAGACAGGTGAATACAGATAGTCAAAATCAAGATCTATTTACCTAGAACAGAAAGTGGTAATTTTGATGAATTGTTAGAAACTAAGTGTGGAGCAGTGTGAAAATTAGAAACTCCTCTGGGCTTCAGTCTTGGGAACATTTTCATTAGTTTTTGCATTCAGGAACTCCATCAGGCTCTCACTGTGAAGATCTGAGAACCATCCCTTTGTGATTCAGGCAGGGGGCAGGAAACAGGAATCATTGTGAAATAAGCCCAGAATAAACTCCATAGCAAACACCTATTCTCCCTAACAAGGAAAAAGACTTTGCCAGAGTCTTACACAAATTGGCACAAGGACATTCTTCTTACTTCAGCCCCCACTAGCATTCCTGTTTCTAAAGAGAGAAAGAGAGAGAGAGAGAGAGAAAGAAAGAGTAAAATACAACACTGGGGAAATACTTGGGAATGTCACAGTCTCAAGTCTCAAGGCCACTAAAAGAATGAGAGTTAATCATAAGGTTATAGAATTCTTCCCCTCTTCCAAACCTTCCCACCACACCAACGGGGCTCAAGTATAATAACATAAATCACACCTGAAAGAGCTACACAGGGTAGATTCTATTTAAGGAGGAGTACATAGGGAAGTCCAAAGTGAACAGAGAAGAAAAAAATCAGTGATATTAGGGGAATTTGAAACCTTTGATATCTACAGCTACAACAAGCATTAAATATAGCCCAGCCTAATCAAATTAACATAAATCTCAGTAAATGTTTATTTACCTCAGTTCCTAGTATCTAATACAACATGTATGGCTTTCAACAAAAGATTATCAACATGCCAAAAGACAAACAAACAACATTGACAACAACAAAAAATCAGTCTATAGGGACAAAGAAGCAAGAAGCAGCATAACCAGACTCATATATAATGCAGATGTTGGAATTATCAGACAGGAAATTTCAAATAACTATTGATAAACTGAAATAGCATACTAATATATGTTAATAGCTTTAATGAAAAAAGAAGTAAAAAAAACACATAAGAATGAATGGATAATACCATCAGAGTGATGGGAACTCTAAGAAAGAATCAAAATAAAATGCTAGAAATAAAACAGCATTATAACAAAAAGGGAAAATGCCTTTATATGCACATTGGCAGAGTTGACACAGCCAAAGAAACAATCAGTAAACTTGTACATATCTCAACAGAAACTTCCAAAACAAAAGTATAAAAAAGAATAAAAGAAAACATAGCATTTATAGACTGTAAAACAGTTTCAGAAGATATAACATATGCATAATTGGAAAATTCCAAATAGAGAAAGAAGAAATGAAACAGAAGACATATTTGAAGAAATAATGGCTAATTCCCAAAATTAATAACAGATAACAAATGACAGATTCAGGAACACACAGAACAAGAAGGACAAACATAAAATATTTTTAAAGTATTTATATTCACAGTAATTTTGATCTCTAAAAGTGAAGAAGAAATAAAGACATTATCTTGCAAACAAAATTTGAAAGAATTCATTAATAGCAGACCTGCTCCGCAAGAGATATATAGAGAAGTTTTTCAAAGAGAAGGAAAATAATATAGGTCAGAAACCTCAGTCTACATAAAGGAAGGAAGAGTACAGGAGAAGCAATAAGGTAAAATAAAATATTTTTCTTATTCTAAAGTTACCTAAAAGATAACTTTATAAAGTAATAATAGTAACAAGTATTGATGATTACAACATAGATAGATGAAATAAATGAGAAAATTCATAGAGAGTGGAAAAGAAAAATTGAAAATACTCTGTTATACACATGAAAGTTGTGGTGTTATTTGAAGGTAGATCAATTAGTTAAAAGTGTTGGAAACTCTAATGTAACCACTAAAAATAAAGTATAATTAATACATAAGAGAGGGGATAAAATTTAACTGTATAAAATGTTCAGTAAAAACTGGAGATGTCAATAAAAGAAGGGAGGCAAACAAAGAAAAAGTACAAGGACTAGAAAACAGTTATGCATAAAGTAGGTATTAATTCAACTCGATCAATAATCACTTTAGATGTGAATGGCTTAAATATACCAATTTAAAGACAGAGATTGTCATAGTGGAAAACAAACGAATCCCAATACTTTAAATATTCAGATAAGTTTAAAGTAAAGGATTGGAGAAAGATATACAAAATGATACTAATAAAACAAAATTTGGAGTAGGTAGATTAATTTCAAGAAAAGCAGACTTCAAAATGATAAAGATTATTAATGAAAAAGAGGGGAATTACATAATGATAAAGTATTCAATTCTCCAAGAAGATATAACAACTCTAAACATATATGCACCTAGCAATAGAATATTATGAAGCAAACATATAGGAGGCAAAATTGATAGAATTTTAAAAGAACAATAGACAAATCCACTTCTGTAGGTTAGGAAACTTCAACATTCCTCTTTCAATGATTAAACGATCATGTAGTCCCCCAAATCATTAAGGATATAGCTGATCTGAATACCATTATCAATCGGCTTGATCTAATTGACATTTATAGAATTTCCCATCTCACAACAGCAGAATGTATATTCCCTTCACGCTAATACAGAACATTCATCAAGATGGACCAAATTCTGGGCCATAACATGCCTCAACTAGTTTAAAAGAATAGAAATCCTTCAAGATATGTTTTCAGGTCAAAATTGAATTAAATTAGGAATCAATAACAAGATAAATAGATGGAAAATCACTGAATATTTGGAAACTAAACACCACACTTGCAGATGTATGGTTCAAAAAAGACTCAAGAATTTTAAAATGTTTTAAATCACAATAAAACCACAACTTATCAAAATCATTAGGTACACCAAAAGCAGTAGTTAGAGGGAAATTTATAGGATAAAATTCATATATTTAAAAAAGGAATGATCTAAAATCAATACCTGAATCTTTCTTGTTAGAAAACTAAAGAAATAAAGAGCAATTTAAGCCTAAAGCAAGCAGAATAAAATGAATAATGAAAATTAGAACAGAAACCAATGACACTGAAGAGAAAAACAGAGAAAGCAATAAAACCAAAAACTGGCCTTTGAAAAGATCACAGAAATTGATAAACCTCTATGTAGTCTTACTAAGAAAAAAAAAAAAGACATACTTTACAAATGATAGAAATGAAAGAGGAGTCATCAGTACTGACTAATGTATATCAAATGTTAATAAATGAATATCACAAACAAGTTTATGCCACACATTTGATAACTTAGATGAAATGGAATGACACTTTGAAATGCACAATCTACCTAAATTCATGCAAGAAGAAATAGGTCATCATAATTGACCTGTATCTATCGTAAAAATTGAACTGATAATGAAAAGACCTTCTCATAGTGAAAGCACAATCCCAAATGGCAAAACTAGTAAATTCCACCAAAAATTTACAGAATAAATGTACCATGTCTCCACAATCTCTTTTGGAATAAGGAAACAGAAAATATTTCCTAATTCTTTGAGGCAAATATTACCCTAATACCAAAAGTAGATACACATAACTGGAACTGATTTAACAGACTAATATCTCTCATGAATATAAATGAAACAACCAATAAGATATTAGCAAATCAAAACTCACAAAGAATAAAAATATTTCAGTTTCTTTGTTGATTCAAATTGAATAATGAGACAAGAATAATATGTATTAGGAGCAATGAGTAACCACGTCTTATTTACAAATATATTGGAGGTGCTTCTATTATTTACTTAATGGTTCTGTTGTATGATTTGAGATATGTGTTACACGCTCCTATATTCCTGTATACAAACACACATATACATACATACAATCAAGTTGAGAAATGACCCATGTATTCCTATTCTCATAAAGATTTTTATTCAGAAAATAAGTATATTATGGTAGCACACGTAAGGTTGTATGTTTTATAATATTGAATAGTTCTTGATTACTGGACTAAAACCCACTAATTTTTGCTTTATTTTTATTTTGGCGTAACATTGTATTATACTTGTTGTAATTTTTAGGATTTTTTCTGGTCACGTAAGATCCTTTTCTCAGCTCTTTTCTGCTCTCTCCATTACATGGTTCACATCTTTTCCTCAATAATATTTATTTATTCCTAGCCACAATCTCGAGAAATGCAGCCACTTCCAGCATGGAACTCTCTCTTTTATTCAGAGCAGCTATAAGGTGCGGTTTCTCACGTCTTTGACATCAAGTGTGAACTGTAATCCCTTATCTACAGAAGACACATTCCAAGCTCCCCAAGTGGTACCCTTGAGCCCTTTTGCTTAGGCTTGCAGTAAGGGAAAGCTTCTCCATGAGCCCACATACATAGTAATAAGGTAAACTTCATTTACAGATACATGTAAATAATTCATATTTACATATAAAACAAATAATTTTTAAAAGGCAAGAATCCAATGGATAACAAATAGAAATACAGAAAGCTGAAGGTAAAAAGTTGTTCATTATTGCATTGTTTATAATAGAGAATAAGTAGTATCTACATGCATCAATCAAATTTGTTTAATGAAATTGTGCCATATATCCACACAGAATCAACATTCATTTTGATAAACCATTTGTTTACAAATGTTTCTTTACATCCTGTTCTTACAGTGATGTGCCTGGGTCACCTGTTTTGCTTTCTCCAATGATCTATTTAGAGGCATAAAGCCTCTAAAGGCATATGTGTAGTTAGGCAAATTCTTGCATTCCTGCTGTGCACATTGAGGACATTCCCCAAGGAGTCTCCTTTCTTTCAGCCTAGGTCACAGAGTAGGAAATACAGAAGCTATCTGACCTCAAAATCAGTGGATCTGTAAACTCAAGGATGAGACCTAAGTAACTGAAATTACAAGCCTCTGAATATATTTGTTGTTGTTCTGTGGCACTATCACATCAGTATTTGTTCTGATTGGTCAGACAGCCATTCTGATTAGACATGCTTGTACTGATTATTAACTATTTTTAATAAAAACCTTGCATGTCTACAATAAAATACAACTGAATATCATGGAGGAAGGAGGTTTACATGTACTTAATGAAAATATTCTCAGCATTTATTTTTAGGTGATAAAATAAGATATATGTGTATGCCATTATTTATGATGTGAATTCATATGTACATATGAGTATGTGTCTTTGCAAAGAAAAATTCTGAAAATGTACATAAGATAATGCTTACAACTACTTCTTCTGAAGTGTTTAACTTGAGTAATTGTTGAAAGAGATGTGTATTGTTTACTCTTTTTAATACTTTTCAAAACATTTTAAACTTGTGCATATATTATTTCTTCAATAAAATATGTAATGTTTTAATGCTAAAAATAAATATGTAAGAAGTAATTATTTGGTCTAGCTAAGAATATTACAAAGTATGGTATAATTTTAATACGATGATTAAAAATAATTTGTGACTGTCTTAGCTATATGATCTAAATTTCAATTTATAAAATAATTTATTCTGAAAGAACTCAGTTGAGATCCTGCCCTGACTTTCCTTCATTATCATGTAATCATAGTTGACATTTATTGAATCATTAACATAAGCCAGGAAATTTGCAGAGTACTTAACGTGCATTATCTTATTTAATACAATACCTTTTGAAGTAGTTGTATGACTGGTTATGGTTTACAGATGATTTTTAATATCAAAGTATTTTTTTTCAGAAATGCTCATTAAACTTCAAGGCACCTACTTGCGTTCTGAATCAGAGATACTATGTCTTACCTTAGCGATTATAATAACTGCCATTGTGGTTTATTTTATTTTGAAACAATTTAAAATACACAGAAAGACACAAAAAAACAGAGAAAAGAACACCTGAGTATCATTTGCCCAAAAAATGTTTTGCTCACTTTCCAAAAAAATCCTTTAGAGCAAAAGGATCCAATCACGCATTCCAGCCAGTTGTCATGTATTTCTGTTTTCCTATGATTAGACAGAGGTCATGCATTTTGGTCCTGCATATCACAGAAGTGATGCCGAGTTCTTCACTGCATCTTGCTGAATGACACACATGTGGAAATGTCCCATTAATGGTGCTTTCATCATATTGATGAAATTTCATCATAATGATGCCTTCAAGAGTCTCCAAGTAAATGCACATTTTTATCTCATTTGAAATAAATGCATATTTTGTGGAAGTATGCTTTGAGACTATGTAAAATCTTGTTCCTATTCCACATTCACACACAAGTTTTAGCATCATACCATTGCGCTCTTACTATGATGATTATCTAATAGGGATTTTTTTAATGAGAGTGAAATTTACATAACATAAAAATAAATATTTGAAAGGGAACAATTTAGTGGCATTTAGAACTTTCACAATGTTGTGAAAGCAATACCTCTATCTAGTTCCAAAATATTTTCATCACCTCAATAGCAAAACTCCACACCCATTAAACAGTTACTGTCCATATTCTCCTCCTCCCAGCCCTTGGCAACCACTGGTGTGTTTTCTGTCTCTGTGGACTTGCCTATTCTGGATATTTCACATAGATAGAATCATACAATATTTAAACTTTTGTGTCTGACTTCTTTCACTTAGTATGTTTTCAACGTGTATTGACATTGCAGCATTTACCAGTATTTCATTCATTTTTAATGCTGAATAATATTCCACTACATATATATTCCACATTTTTTTAATCCATTCATCCATTGATGCACATTTCTGTTTTTTTCCTCCTTTTGGCTATTGAGAATACTCCTGCTATGAGCATTCATGTAAAAATACCTGTTTTAGTCTATCTTCAACTCTTTTGGGTATTGTTTTCTCACAGTTCTTGAAGATAAAGTCCAAGATTAAGGTGAAATGAAATGAAAGCTCCAGATACCAGGAAGAATTAGATGGATGCTGGAAGAAAGAACAATCTTAAACAAAGAAAGGACAATAAGAGAGCACATGGCACACTCAGGGAACTTTTAACAGTGTGGGATGTTTATGGTGGGATTATTAAAGGGTATGTATAGGAGTTGGAGGAGAAGTACGTGACCTGGTGGGTACCAGTATTGGAACACTGTATGACGCACAAAGTAATTTAGGTTTATCTTCAAGGCAGTGAAGAAACCCTGAATAACTTGAAGGAAAAGAGTGAAATCATCCAATTTACATTTGGAAGATTGCTCACAGACAGTGTGGAGGATGAATTAGAGGGCATGAGATTAAAGGCAGAAGGTTAATGCAGTTCCACAGATATAATAGACTCAATCACAGTAATATCAGAGTGGCATATTTTTTAACCTTGTACAACATTTTATATAAACTCACAGTATGGGAAAATATAAGTTGTGCTTATAGAAAAAAGTGACATTTTTAACAAATAAATAATGACTTACACATCCAAATAAATAGATCTTTCCACATAGTAATCTATACAAGCATGCACTTATTTTAATAACACTATCACCACTTAAAAAATATTTCTACAAAAAAACAAAACAAAACAAAATATTTCTATCTCTTCTGCAAAACTTGCCTTCAACGGTGGTTTATGTCATACTAAAAATATGTTTATTGCTTTATAAATTATTGTCTTAAAGTTGTTACCAGCAGATATCTGAAAAAATACCGTTGCCTTACCAAATCTGATATCTTGTTTACAAGTACCCTTGCCTATTCCCTAAGTTGAAGGGAAGAAATTTGGGTGCATTTAGAAGACAAAAGAAATATGTAGGACTTAAAAAGTCACAATCCATTGTAGGTCCTTTGTAAAAGCTGCCTCTTTTATAAAGAACATATATTCTTTCTCTGATTCTGTATATTTTTACTACTCCCTCCTCCACTCATTCAATTTATTTGCCTGAACTGAAATCTTAAGGTATTTGATTTTCTTAGTAGTGCTACTTACAGAACCTCAGTTTCTCTTCTGGCAAAAGGATAATTAAATCTATCTTTCAGATTTGCTGTGAGGATTCTTGTGAGATTAAAAACAAGGTATGCAGAGTACTCAGCTTTGTGTCATTTTAAATATCATTTTTTAAAAGTAATTATTAACCCAAGTGGGAGAAATGAAAAATCTGATTTAATTACCCAGATTCCTAGATGACCCAGGTTGATAATGTAAAACAAAATTGCACAGATGGATATTATAACATTAATACTATACCGGACAGAACTTTATATTTGGATGGTTTATTCATAACATAGTTTGGCAGGACCATTAGGTCTTTATTATGGGCATAATCATTATTTTATTACATTTTACTTTATTTATTTGTTTGTTTGTTTATTTATTTATTTATTTAGGCTGCATTGGGTCTTCGTTGCCGCTCACGGGCTTTCTCTAATTGCGGTGAGCGAGGGCTACTGTTTGTTGCGGTGCGCGGGCTTCTCATTGCAGTGGCTTCTCTTGTTGCGGATCATGGACTCTAGGTGCGTGGGCTTCAGTAGCTGTGGCACGCGAGCTCTAGAGCGCAGGCTCAGTAGTCGTGGTGCACAGGCTTAGTTTTTCCACGGCATGTGGCATCTTCCCAGACCAGGGATTGAACCCATGTCCCCCTGCACTGGCATGAGGATTCTTAACCACCGTGCCACCAGGGAAGCCCTATTTTATTATGCTTTACTTTTGATGAGAAATGGAAGTACTATAATGTGAGACAATGTATCTTTAGTTTGTATGTTTCTACTAAAGAAGAATTCTTTCCAAAAACTGTATAAAATACAAATTAAAGCAAGTTTTATTATCCCAGCTTGTTTAGGACAAACCTTTTTTTAAATTTCACCTTCTACTTGAGAAAAGTCAGATTCATATTCGCAGTTTGTGTTAGAATGAACCGGTGAGTTGTGTTGAACAATTGTCTATCCTCATGACCTTCCCTGTTATCCCATGCTTTTATCCTCTCCTTACAACTCTGAGCCTACTATTTTTTTCTTAACAGCTGTGGTTTATTCCACAGATATTTACATAATATGACTTTAAGAATGAATTTAAGCCAAGAATACTCTTTCCCTTTCATTGTAGATACTTCATCAACTCACATCAGTATATTCAATTTACATCAATATATTCAATTTGTGAACTAGGGAAACTTCAAATTAGAAGAGGCTTACATAATAGACATGAAATCCAACTGGTAGAAATATCAAGATATGGAGACTTCTCTATTTTATAAGAATGCCCTTTATACTTTTGTATACTTCAACTCTTAGAAATATTATTTATACTTAAAATTTTCTTCCCTGATTTCCAACTATTAATTTATTCAATTAATAATTCATCTCTTAAATCTTACTAGGCTCTGAAGAGACTGAAATAAACTAGACAGGTTTATTCCTTATCTTCAAAGATTACACAAACTAGAAGGAAAGAAAATGAATAAGTTTATAAGGATAGTGGATATCATGAAGGAAATGAAATGAAGGGCTGTTGGAACATATACAATAATTAACAGACTTAACCTAGTCTGAGTTAACAGAAAATATTTACTTAATATTTTGCCTCTTTCATTCATCTAAAGATTATTTAAGAAGAGGGACTCTCTTATTCATGACTGCATTTTTGTATCAGGATAACATCTGACTCAGTTATATTTTTATTTTTATGCGTTGTTTCCACTTTTCCATTTTGTCTTCATCTTTTAACCATTTTTATCAAAAATCTCATTTAGTTTTGTATTATCTAGAAATGTATCAGATATTTAAACATAACAATGTCATAAAATTCAAACAAAAATAATGAATGGTACCGATTCTACTCAAAAGTCAATTTTAATTCTCGGTGTGAGTCCATTGCTGAGCTAGGCTCTATGGAAGATTTTTATTATATAATATTAGGCATTCTATGTATGTAATACTATGCTTACTAAAAAAAGGGAATTTGATAGCTTGTGGCCACAGCTGGTAGCAGAAGTTTTAATATCTTGTTGCTAAAAGATAGTTTCTCATGAGGCACTTATTTGTTCTCGGGGGAGGAAATCAATCACTTCAAGTATGATTTCCCTCACCTATTTGGAATCTAATTGGGTTTCCAAAATGAGCTAAATTACATGTGAAAATCTGGTAGATAATAGTAAAGAGACTGAACCTTTTACATGTTCTAATCATGAAAACAACAACTCTAAACTTGTGGATCCATTTAGTACATATTTGAAGTATATGTTGCATGTGCAGGCACTGTACTCAACCTTGGAAATAGAAAGATTAAGAAAGGACTCCCATGCTTATATAGTCTTCAAGGGTACACAGAATCACAAGTAGAAAAAGATACTGGAATGAGCTAAGTGCTATAGAAGTAGTCACAAAGTGTAGTGCAAGCACACAGGTGAGAATTACTGATTTTGCCTTGACTTATTTGAATTATTTTTGACAATGTGGTTCATTTCTTTGATCTAAAATTTTTAAAGCTTTTCATTGAATCATCATACATATAAAAGAGTGAAAAAAGTGTAGAGCTTGATGATTTTTGACCAATAGAACACCCTCATGTATTTGTGGTCTGTATTTTACAACCTCTCAATTACTAACCACACCTTCTCCCTAAAGAAAACAGATAAGCAGAGACTAGTTTTGTATGTTTTTGAACGGTGTGTAAATTGAATCATACACTAATTATTTTTTGTTTACTTTTATCTTCTAACCCACTCAAAGTGGGACTCATCTGCAGTTTCACATGTACTGATGATTTATTTTTTTTACTACTTTCTACTCTTTATTTATTCAAACGATTTAATTGTTCATTTTACTCATCAAGGATATATGGATGTTTCTAAATTTGAGGCTATTAAATAATATGCTGTATAAGTAAGTTATTGACTGTTTGCATCCTCCAAAATTCATATATTGAAACCCCATCCCCAAAAATAATGATTTTAGGAGGTAGGGCCTTTGGAAGATAATTAGCATTAGCTGAGGCCATGAGGATGTAGCCCTCATGAATAAAACTAGCGCCCTTGAAAGGGTCATGAAAAAGTTTGCTTCCTCTCTCTGCAACCAGGAAAAGTGCCTTTATCAGAACCATGTTGGCACCCTGATATCGGACATGCATCTTTCATAACTACGAGAAATAAATTTGTTTTTTATAAGCCACCTAGTCTATGGTACTTTGTAATGGCAACTCGAACTAAGACAGAGCATATGTGCACATTTCAGTTGGACATGTTTCCATAAGAATTATATTTCTGGGTCATGGTATATGCATATATTCAATTGTAGTAGATGTTATAAAACTATTTTCCAAAGTGGTTGCACCAATTACACTTTCAAAAAGCAATCTATGAGAATCCCCATGCTCAGCAGCCTTGTAATAACAGCATTTTGAATTTTTGTTTTTCTCTCTTTTTAATAATTTAAATCTTTCTAGAGCTAAAATAATTTTAAATTTAGGAATTCTCAGACTTAAATAAAAGAAAAAGAACATGTGAAATACTGCTGCCATATATTTATTAGCTACTTTGATGTACTAATTTCTAAAATTCCTTTTCAAGTTCTTTGTCCATTTATCTATTATGTTTTTTTCTTCTCTTCTTATTTATTAAAAGAAGTTCTTTGTATGTTCTCTCCCTTCCTCTGACTTGGATTTTCATCCCCAAGGATGTTTTGTATTTGCAGAAGTTTTTATGTTTAATTTAATCTAATTTTTCTATCTCTTATGATTGTACTTTTTGTGTCCTAAGAATTTTTTGCCTAATCCTAAAGTCTTGAAGATATTCACATATTTTAAAATTTAAAAGCATTATTATTTCATGTGTCATTTTTACAGCTATAAACTACTAGGAGTTGATATATATTACTAGTTTTTGTTATGGATCAAAATTTTTTTTTCACATGGATAACTAATTTTCTTCCTCCTCAATCTAAGGTCTCACATTTATAATGAGTCAAATGTTCATACACATGAGGTTCTGTATCTACACTGTTTATTTTATTGCATAGGTCTATTTGCTCTTTACACCAATAACACACTTTTTAATTTCTGTAACTTTATAATGAACTAGATATCTGGTGGCACCACTCCTACCTCTTCGTGGTTCTTTAATGTTGTCTTGGCAATATTTGGCCATTTCCATTTTCCTATAAATTTTAAAGTCAGCCTGTAAGTTATTACATAAGAAATCTAAAATTCCTCCTTTTTTCCAAAATTTTGCAAAATTATTTATAAAGTTTCCATTATATATTAAATATCTCCCACTCCAATTTTTCTTAAAGATTTCTTAACAAATGAATGTTGAATTTTATCTGCATCTATTAAAATTAAACTTTTTTCTCCTCTGTTAATTGAATAAATAACATCAACTTATTTTTGATATTAAACCAAATTTGCATCCTTGAAGAATTAGAGAGAGAAACTGAGAGAACTGGATTTGGTCGTTTGGCAATATTCTCCAATTTGCTATCTATGTTCATGAGAAAAAAGTCTGTCATTTTTATTTCTCATAATGGTCACATCATGCTTTTATTTCAAGTTTATTTTGGCTTTATAAAATGTGTCCTCTCTTTATTCTGAAATAGTTTGTTTAGTATTAATGTCATTTCTTTATTAAATGTTTGGTAAAATTCATTGATGAAGCAATTTGGGCCTGAACGGTCCTCTGTGGGAATACTGAAATACAGATTCTACAGCTTTAAGAGATATATAACAAATTATATTTTCTACTTTTTATTTTGGTAAATTGTGATTTTCTTAAAATTTTATTTAGTCTAAATTTAAAATGTTATTTTATGATTATTCAAAATAGTATTTTATTATGTATTTAATAACTGTAGGATTTGTTGTGATCATCCATTTGTTATTTCAGATATTGGTAATTTGTGTTTAATCTCTTTTTTACTTGATCATTCTTTCCAGGGTATAATCTAATTTATTAATCTTTTCAAACAAACAATTTTGGCTTTGCTGATCATCTTATTTTACATTTATTATTTTATTCACTTCTGTTCTAACCTTTGTTATTTTACTCCCCTATTTTGCTTCAGTTTGATTTTTTTGTTCATTTATAATTTGATAGGACTGCTTAGAAGTTTCTCTGTTCTAATTTGTTTGTTAAAGTTATACATTTCTTTTTCAACACAGCTATTGACATACATACACTATCGATACTATGTATAAAATAACTAATGAGAACCTACTGTATAGCACAGGGAACTCTACTCAGTGCTCTGTGGTGACTTACATGGGAAGGAAATCCAAAAATGAGGGGGTATATGTACACATATAGCTGATTCACTTTGCTGTACAGTAGAAACTAATGCAACATTGTAAAGCAACTATACTCCAATAAAAATTTTTAAAATGAAAAAAGTTAAAAAAACACACAGCTCTAGTTGCCTCCACAAGTTCAAATTTCTGCTTGTAAATTTTTCTTTAAACAGTGAGTTAAACATTTATTTTCAATTTGATATTTTTCTAGTAATCTTTCTGTTATCTATGTCTAGCTTATCTTCACTTTAGTAAGAAAACATATTTTAATTTTTTAAAAATTGATTAAAGTGTTCTTTGTGTCATAGCATAGAGCCAGTTTTGGTTACTGTGTCACTTACACTTGAAAAAGATGCGCATTTCAGTTTGTTGGATGTGCGTTCTGCATATGACAATCAATTCACGTTAGTGAACTGTACTGTTCAGATCTATATTCTTACTGACTTGTTTGCTTATTTTATCCATTAATGTCAGCACAGTGTTAATATCTTCCACTTTGATTATGGATTTGTCCATTTATCTTTCATGTTCTGTTATGTTCTTTAATGTTGTTTTGCTTTTTATATTTTGTATCTATGTATTTAATTCTTACTTATATTTTTATATCTTTCTTTTTAAGAGAATCTTTTATTATTGAGAAAGCCCTTCCTTAATGCTTTTTGCTTTAAAGTTTATTTTTTCTGATACTACTATATAACAAATTTAAAATTTTTGCAAATTTCTTTATATATATTTGCATAATTTATTTTCCCATCTTTTAAAATTCAATCTTTCTTTAGTCTTATATTGAAATCATGTCTTTTGTATGATGCATATGGTTTTCTTGTATTATAAAACTTAGTCTTATAATCTTGTCTTTTAATTAGAATATTTATATGCAATATAATATGTGATATATTTAGATTTGCTATCTATATTACTATTTTTTATATTTGTCCCACCTATTTTATGGTCTGTTTCTTTTTCTTTTTTGGCTTTCTTAAATATATTTAATATTTTCTCTCTCTACTAGCTTTACTGTTACAGTAACTATTCTTTTAGGCGTTACTCTAAAGTTATTGCATGTATCCTTGAAATTAAATTGTGATATAAATTATTAATTTTACCATCTTCCAGAAACTCCAAGGAACTTAGACTACTCAGTGTTTTAATTTGGAAATTTTCTACTGACCTGTATGCTAGTTTCATAATTTTTTATCTAGCCTTTTCTAACCTACTGTTAAACCTATTCATTGACTCCTTAATTTGTAATTTTATTTTTAAATTCTAAAATTTCTATGTTAGCCCTTTTTATATTTTTAAGAATTTAACTGAAATTCTTTATCCTGAATTTTTTCTATGGCATTTATTTTTCAGAACTCATCATTTTCTATATATCTACCCCAATTCCTCTGTATTATAAATAAATGTTCATTTAATTTGTCATTACCTTAATATGCTTAGAGTTTTCCCATGTCTGGACCAGTGTGCATAAGTTTCTGTACTCTATTTACTGAAACCTTGCTTGTTTTTCAAGTTACAGGTCAAACTTAGACTCCTACGAAAAGAAAATGGTTTTTCTACTTACAACACTTTTGAAACAAAATGTGTGAATTTTCCACACCAAGTAATTCTCTGATTCTCTGTGGACAACAACTGGGTGTTCTATCATTTAATTTAATTCTGGCTTTAACTATTTGGAATCAGCACAGACCCCACAGGTTAAGGGCTCAATCCGACAAAACCGCCCCCCACTCAAATGTCAATGGCAAATAGTGTGTCCCCAGGGTACCCACACTTCTGTCTGACTTGGCTATAAATCAGGGGTTCCCACAAACTCCTCCTCAGGTTTAATAAGTTGCTATAATGGCTCACAGAATTCAGGAAATAGGAAACTCTCCTATGTTTTCTGATTTCTTATAAAATATTTTTAAAATATATTTAAATATCCAGATAAAGGGGTGCATAGGGTGAGGTCAAGAAGGGTCCTGAGTGCAGGAACTTCTGTCCCCATAGAGTAGGAATGTGCCATCTTCCAAGGTTTCACCAACTGGAAGTTCTCTGAACCCTATAGTTTAGGGATTTTTATGGAGGCCTCATTGTGTAGACATGATTGATTAACTCAGTTTCCAGAGGACAGGGGGGCAGGTCTTAAAATTCCAAGCTTCTAATTATAACTTGGTCTTTCTGGTGACCAGCCCCTATCCTGAAGCTATTCAGGAGTTCAGCAAGAGTCACCTCTTTAGAACAAAAGATGCTCCTTTGAGCCAGGACATTCCAAAGGATTTAGGAGGTTTATGTAAGATGCTCCTATTATCCCTATCTCTGTGGAAATTATAGGGGTTTTAGGAACTCTGTGTCAGGTCCAGGGGCAGAGACCAAACAAATGTATTTTTTATGTCACAACTACCTAAATTTGTCCTGATGCAATATATAAAATATATATTTCGTTATGGAAGACTTTTTCTGTTATTTATTACACATACCATATATTGTATTTTGGGTGTGTGTGTGTGTGTGTGTGTGTGTTTTTTCTTGTGCATTTCAAAATCTTTGTAAAGACTGGGCAAGCTCATATTTTTTGGTGCCCCCTCTCCTACTGCATGTAGCATGGTATCTTAACTATAATAACTTTACGACAAACACTGGCTAAGAATTATACTATGATATACTATACTATATGATATATTATGAGGTAGCATAGCCTAGTGGAAAGAATATAAGGTTGAAATGAGAATAAAACACTGGGTTTAAATCTCAATTCTTCTGCTTATTAGCTGTGTTATATTGATCAATTTACTTAAACTATGAGAGAGTAATTTTGGAATACTGTTAATATAAACTATATTTGGGAGACTTAAACTGGAAAATTGCATATGAAAACAGTCATACCAGCACATCATAAATATTCACAATAGTCTATATTTTTATGGACCTCTGCTTCTGTAGTCAAATGGTTAAGTGTGAAAAAAAGGTATAGATTATTTTTTGGTGATCCTACTCAAAGGTTAGGCTGCTCCATGGCATGCTGGTGAAGCAACTCAAGTAAAAATTTATTGAAAATAGAATATAAGCATTAGGAGTATTTTAAACTTCTCCTTTATTCTCCAGAAACAGATTATTTGATTTCATATGAAAGGCTAGCAGCAGGATGCACAGTAAAATAGATTCACAACTCTCAGTAGTCTGATCAGATGCTATTTTTGAGGAATGCAGAATGGTCTCAGTCATATCCTACAGCTCTGCCTCGCTTCCCAACCAAGTATCTTTACTGAAGTTGTGCAAACTATTTCATGTGGAAAACAAAAAGACAAAAAGTACTCATTTGGCAATTTCTCTCTTGGCTAAAAGATTTCTGACACTTTGATATTTTCTCACTTTCTATAATTTGACAAAAAAAAAATTTGTATTGATTTTTTGGCTGGCATTTTTTTCTGCTACTACCTAGAGATTTTGAAAAACAATGACAGCCATAGATGATTGTTTACCCATGGCTCTATCAGCTCATCTGGAATATTTTGCAAACCTCTAGTAAAAGTTTCTTTGCCCTGACCTTTAGTGGCCTAAGCTTTGTCAATAGATTCCTTGTCTTTTCTTGAGGACAGGAACTGTGTCCTAGCACAAGTCAGCACTAGAAAAACGTCAGGTCAGAATAAATATTGTTGATACAAGATTAAAAACTAAATGAATGAATAATGATAGGTCCCTGATATTTAGAAAGAACTCACTACTTATAAAGTAAATCCTAATTTTTTTCTGCACTTATCTATTAATTTAAGAGAAGAAGACAGTAGATTAACAATGCATGTACAATGTCTTATATGCTGTAAGGCTTTCTGTCACTTATCTAATGTAAGCTTCTGAGAAACTCTGTGAAATAGGTACTGCTATTATTTAGACTAACACAGAGATGATGAAAATGTGTCAAAGAGAGATTTAACTAACTTGATCTGGTTTGTAGGTGGTGGAGGGGTTCGTCAATGGACTGGGTCCCTCGTAATACCTTCCTGCACCAGCCATTATAATATTACCTGAATGAAATCTTCTTTCCCATACTATTCCTATGCAACTAAGTCCCATATCTTCTCTGATTTCTACCTTCTCTCATCTCAGAGACCTTGGAGAGCTATACCATTTAAATTAATACTTGACCTTGTTTGATTATACACAGTCCTCTATTTTCAAGTTCCATGGTTTTTTCCCCCCCAAAAGACAGTAATTTCTTCAAGATAACTGAGATGCTTAGTTTAATGCAGAGAAGAAAGGAGCAGTTAATAAGTACATGCAAATGTTTAAATGAAGTGAAATTCAACATCAAGAATATAGAAACAACCTTCAACCAAGTTAGTAAAGAGGAGTTGACAATGCTCTGAATAGCATTCATTAGTATCTATAAGTAAAACTGGCTTCATGATTTTTTGGGGGGCAGAAACAACATGGATAAACACATCTATTTTTATTTTATTTTCTATTGAAGTATAGTTGATTTACAATATTGTGTTAGTTTCATGTATACAGCATAGTTAATTGGAAAAAAGAGAAATAATTAGAAGGGAATTTCTTTATCTTCCTTTAATCAACTGACAGTTCACTAGTATCTGTAGACTATTCATGCTACTTGTTTTTCTTCTTGTCACTGGAGATTCAGTCTTCGTACTCCACCTGGGCTCTATAATCTATCCAAAATTTTCACCTTCTCACAATCGCCATTATTAGCACCCTGGACCCAGCCACTCTTAACTCTTTCTTGGACTACTGTGAAAGATTTAACTGATAACTCTGTTGCCCCCTAAAATCCATTTCTCCACAGAATCCAAAATAAGCTCATTTAATTCATCCATCCATTGATTCACTGATCTATTCATTGATCCACTCAGCAAATACTTATTGAGTGCTTACTCTGTCAGGCACTATTTCAGGTACTGAGGATACAATAATAAACAAAACCTTTACCATGATGGAAGTTATATTTTAGAGGACGCGAAACAGAATCACTAAGTAAAATGTGCTATATATAACATATATGATTTATAGCTATATGTGTCATCTATCTACATTATATATGTAAATCTTCATCTATATCTGTGCATGTATAATATAAGAAGAAGTACAGACGGGGAAGAGGATTTAGTTAGGGTGCCCAGGAAAAACTCCACAGAGAAAGTGACTTTTGAGTTTAAGGTCTGAGAAAAAAAGGAATCTATTTGGGAGAAGAATATTCTATGATTACTCTGGCTTCAGAAGGGGCAGAGACAGGAAGAAATTTTAAGGGGCATGGCAATAATTATAACGACTCTATGGTCCAGACTGGTGGTGATGAGGGTGGCATGAAGTGGTCAAATTCTGGAGATATTCTGGCAGAAATGATGTGAGTTATAAGAGAAAGAAAAAGAAATAAAATAAGATAACCACAATTTTTAACCTGGTTAGCAGGAAGCATGGAGTTGTCTTTAACTAAGGTGAGAAAAGATTACAGGAATAGCTGGTTTGGGAGAAAATATCAGTAACTCAGTTTTGAACAGATTTAAAATATAGTAGGGGCTCAGGCAAATGGATATACAGATTTGGAGTTTAAGGGAGAAAACAAGACTTGTTATGAACTAAATGTTTTGTTCCTTTTCTCCCAGTTCATAGATTGAACTAAAATAAAGTATACAAATGATTGTGTAATGATATATTATAGAAAGAAAATCTGAATAAAATAAATTGTATAAAGAACAGTATTTATCCACTGAGTTGCCTTTCAATAGTAACTGTGCGCTTTGCTTCTGAGACCTGTTGAACACTTCTTTCAATTTTTAAGGATGAATTCAGTTTTTAAGGAGAATCACAAAGATTAAGTATATTAATGTTCTTGTCTTTATATTTTATCTAGTGTTTGACAGACTGTATTTATGTCTTCCAGATTTAAATTATGGGGTCTTTCTCCCATGGGCATGAAGTATGTACCTGCTATTCACACCTAACTGTTAGAACTACCTTATACAAGTATGATTTTATCTTTCACTGGTTATCTAGAAAATTTTGCCATATGGATTTTGAAAGATAACACTTACCTAGAATCATTAGTTACATTTTGAAAAAAATGAATTGAAAAATGCATTAGTCAAAATGCAGTCAGATAGACAAATATGACTTTTAGGTACCAAAATCCAAGCTCAAAAATAAAAATGAAAACTCAACTGCAAAAATGTTTTTATTCACTATCTATTTTCAGATTCTTAGATATTTGGAAAATTTATAAATTAATTTTTATATTGTCCTTTTAGCTGATAATTTATAATTTTGTAAAGCAAAACTAATTTTATTTGGCGTCATTTTTTTTTTTTTGAAAGCTTCAGGCCTCATTCTAGCTGACAACTTTTGTCATATCTAACTCTATGATGTTGAGGTTCAGAGGCATATCATCCAAGAGTCTGGCTTGATGATGAAGCACAAAATTTCCCCTTACTTAGATCAATGACATCCTTTCTTCCTCCCACTAAAAGAGGCCACCATGTAGCAGAGTGATTACCTTGCAGTGACAGTTGGTCACTAAAACAGAGCACCCGTGTAAACACTGGTACATGGAAAAATGTGGAAAGCTGGCAAAGTTAGGCATTTTTCACACTACCACTAGAATGAGCATTTGATTTCATAATGAGTGCTAATAAAAAATAAAAATTTGACCCATTTTGGTGCATTTTTTTTCATTAAGAATGGAATGTTTCTTGCTTATGATGTGAAAATGTCTTTGATGAAAGACAATCTCTTTGTACATCCCTTGAAATATCTATTTACTCAAAATGTCATTTCTTTCACTAAATTAATAATTTGGTAACCATTGCTTTACCTTAGGCAAGTAACTGTATGTCTGGGTCCAACTCTCCTCTGTGAAATTGTCTGGAGAACTAAGAGAAAAAACTAGACACCCGTGTGTGTGTGTGTGTGTGTGTGTGTGTGTGTGTGTGTGTGTGTGTTTTACAATATTTACCATAGTAAACATACTGTCTAGCATATAGTACAAGGTTAATAAATGCTAATCCCCAAAAAGGCTCTCTTTAGCAGCTGGTAAAAATCAAATTTATTTCCAAATATTTCTATCTGAACCCAGACCTGATCCTAGTTTGGAACATCTGAGCTGTGAGACGTAAGACACTTTATATTCCTCAAAATAAATTCCCTGAATCAATTTAAATTTATTATCAAGTTCTTGCCGAAGCTCATAAAATGAGATACTGAGTACTTTGTGCTTTTAATTCAGAGTAATTGACTGAAGATTGTTTTTTTTGTAGGAGAATTCTGGTCAGTGCCGATTCCTGGATTCTTTTGCTCTATGTTTCACTACAATTTATGTTGCTGAAGCACAGTTACTGAGCCAGACTACAATCTTTCCATGTGACTCATTAACGGTATCCAATGCTCAGCTTAAACACATGATGAGATTGAATCTGCTAAAAGATGACGGTGAGTTTTCTAAATTGTTTTAGGAAATTGCTTAACAGAAATTATTCCAATAATTCAACCACCAACAGGATGAACTAAACCTAGATTTAGGGTGAGCAAGTGGAAAGATTAGCAGAAAATATCTAGATATAAGTGATAAAGTGAGAGAAATCAGACTACAATAAAAAGAACATTGATGATGATTTCAGGTGTAAAAGTAAAATTCTTGGTCTATAAATTCCACTTTGTTGAAACATTATATGTATGTACTTTAGATTTCCAAATTTTCTCCACAAATAATTTATTTTCACTTGTCTGAGAGCTTTCTACCAAATCATGTAAGGAAATTTTTAAAGAAAGTATTAGACTAAAGTATTAGAAAAAAAAATGATCAGGATGACACTCAACATGGCAACATTAATGTTGGTCTAGGTGAATGAGGCTCTAAGAGATCAGCAGAAAATTTGGAAAATACCGTTTGTTACAGTAAGTTCTATACCAAGGAAGCATGAGTAACCTAGGGAAGTAATATGTATTATACTACTAGAGGAATTCAAGAATAGATTAGATAACCTGGGCCAGACTCTACCACTCAAGTAGTCTATGATGTCATGTGCAATTCTCCAGATAATGGTAGATTATCAGTAGCAATATTACATAGATAGTTGTATACTGATCCAAATAGAATACTATTGTGAAAGACTCTCTTGATGGGTATTAGCATTTTTAAATTGCTTTATAAGCCTTAGAAAGATCATAAAGTATTCGACAGAATGCATATACCTTACAAAGAATCACATACTATATATTCATCCTTCCTAAGGATTTAAAGAATGCAGATATAAATAAATAAATAAATAAATAAATAAAGCTACCAAGGCTTAGAAGATATTGGAGTTGGTTGCCTAACCCTTCAGAAGAAATATATATGATGATGATTTCTGGACAAAATTAAAAGAAGATGATCCTGTGAAAGACACTATTGTATCCAATTTACCAAATGCTTAAAACCAGAAGGAAATGAAGAATGCAAAGAAAATACCATGCATCTCTAGTAGCACATTTACCCTGAGGCTGCATTTAAATAAGACTCACTTTTAAGAGTTTAGGTTCAGTTGTTTAAGGAATGCTTAGAGCTCTCTGGAACTCTCTCTCAGTAGCCCAGGAGGGGTTACCAGATTAAGGGGCATCAGCCTAGTCTTCCCATGGTACTGACAAGCACTGGGTATCACATAAACATACGGTATTTAGAGCAACACACTATCCACAGTTTACAGTAAAAATCACTACTCATTTAACACACAATCAAATTCATTACCCTTTTCCAGTTTTCCTGGTTTGTAATTTCTGCCTTGCTGTATTTCTTCCAATTAAATCTCAGTAAAATTTTTCTTTTGAACCTTGATGTTCTACCTCAAGTTTGATTCTCAAAGATATTTAGCCAGTGACCCCTAAGCAGTGGATTTTTGCTATTTTGGGTACCTTAAATCTTATTACGGTCTTTGACTTTTTGACTAAAACCAGTTTCCACCAGTCTAGTGAGTAAAATAAGAAAAATATCGGGTAATATGTATCAGCCTTTGGGAAAATACACATATTCTTCAAAGTAAAGAGGCCATTTAAAAATAATAATACTTGACTTTGACATAGGGGTAGCCCACCATGTGAATCTTAATTGTTTTTAAAAAAAATCACCAAAGGGCCCACACAGAAAGCCAATTAAAAATATATTTATGAGTGGCCAAATTGTATCATAATTAATTCACTAAACCTCATGAACTTAAGAACCCCTTTGAAGCCTATTTATTCTTGTTATACATGTAATTCTAACCAGCCTTGCTATTTCATTGTTTTCAAAGGGGTAAAGAAGACACAAAAATTCTGATAAGCATGGGCAATGGTCAAAAAAAGATGAGACATAATGAGTTTTGTTTTTTTTTTCCAAAAAGGGCACAAGAGTCCAAACTGGACTAGTTTGGAGCTACTTAATACTCTTGCTTAAAATTCTGAAAAAGTTACATATTGCACTCAAGAATGAAATGCACATATTGCTTTCCTGACTTTAACATACCCTATCTTTGGCCCACATCTTTGAGCTCATTCATATTTTCCTTCTCTTTCTCTCCATCCTGCCCCTTCCTCTTTTTCTCTCTCTCCTTCTTGTCCTCTCCTCCTCTCTGTCTTTCCCATTTTTCTCCAGACACACTGCCATTCTTACTCTTTTCAAACATCACAAGCTCATTCCCACCCTAGTGTCTACGCAGCATCTGTTTCTACTCTTTGAAATTACTACTCACTGTAATTTTTACATGGCTGGCTTTTTAAAAAATCAGATATCAGTTCAATGTGTATCAGAGAGAACTTTCATGATCACTTTATCAAGAATAGACACTCAGTCATAGTCTATCATCTCATTGAATTTTAACTTCATTGTAAATTTTGCATTTACATGTTATTTTTGCCAGAGTATATGTTACTGTGATTTATGGGTTTTCTCCTTGAACCCTTCTCACTACCCTCCACCAAATAAAATGTTGACTTCATAGGGACATCACCTTCGTTTACCTTGTTTTTCTCTTATTTTTCAGAGCCAAGAATAATTTCTTTACAAATTATTTAAACAGAAAGAAAAATGTCTCAAAGGAAATAATCTTCCCAACAAACTTACAAACAGCCTGTCGAATATTTCAGACTATGATAATCTTTAAGTAGGTTGACTTTTGAAAATAAACTTTTTATTTTAGAACAGTTTTAGATTTACCATCAAAACTACAATGAGATATCATTTCACACCGGTCAGAACGCCATCATCAAAAAATCTACAAACAATAAATGCTGTAGAGGGTGTGGAGAAAAGGGAACCCTGTTGCACTGTTGGTGGGAATGTAAACTGATACAGCCACTATGGAGAACAGTATGGAGGTTCCTTAAAAAACTAAAAATAGAACTACCACTCAACCCAGCAATCCCACTACTGGGCATATACCCTGAGAAAACCATAATTCAAAAAGAGTCATGTACCAAAATGTTCATTGCAGTTCTATTTACAATAGCCAGGACATGGGAGCAACCTAAGTGTCCATCAACAGATGAATGGATAAAGAAGATGTGGCACACATATACAATGGGATATTACTCAGCCATAAAAAGGAACGAAACTGAGTTATTTGTTGTGAGGTGGATGAACCTAGAGACTGTCATACAGAGTGAAGTAAGTCAGAAAGAGAAAAACAAATACCGTATGCTAACACATATATATGCAATCTAAAAAAAAAAAAGAAAATGGTCAGAAGAACCTAGGGGCAAGATGGGAATAAAGACACAGACCTACTAGAGAATGGACTTGAGGGTACAGGGTGGGGAACGGGTAAGCTGGGACAAAGTGAGAGAGTAGCATGGACATATATACACTACCAAACGTAAAATAGATAGCTAGTGGGAAGCAGCCACATAGCAGAGGGAGATCAGCTCTGTGCTTTGTGACCACCTAGAGGAGTGGGATAGGGAGGGTGGGAGGGAGGGAGATGCAAGAGGGAAGAGATATGGGGACATATGTATACGTATAACTGATTCACTTTGTTATAAAGCAGAAACTGACACACCATTGTAAAGCAATTATACTCTAATAAAGATGTTAAAAAAAGAAAAATAAAAATAGAATAGTTTTAGATTTTCCAAAAAAAAAAACCAACGAGAGAATTCTCATGTACTCCAACTTTGTTTCCCCAATTGTTAACATCTTCTATTAGTATAGTACCTTTGTCACAATTAAATAGCAAACATTAATACATTATTATTAACTAAAGTCCATGCTTCATTCACATTTATTTAGTCTGTACCTAATGTCCTTTTTCTGTTTCACATCATATTAAATTTAGTTTCCATGCCTTCTTTGGCTCTCTGTGACAGTTTCTCAGACTTCCCATTTTTTGATGACCTTGAGACTCTTGAAGATTAGCAGTCAGGTATTTTGTAGAATGTCCTTCAAGAAGAATTTTCTGATATCCTTCTCATGATCAGACAGCGGTCTGCGTTTTTGTGAAGAAAACCACAGAAGTAAAGTGCCATTCTCATAACATCATGTCAAAGGCATATGCTATCAACAGGACTTATCATTATGGATATTGACTTTGAGAGACTGGTTGAACTAGTGTTTTTTAGTTTCTCCACTGTATGGTTACTTTTTTTCCCTATCAATACAGTATTCCTTGGAAGAAGGTCATTATCCACAGCTCATACTTATGAGGTAGGAGTGATGCTCCACCTCGTTGAGGCATAAGTATATACATAAATTATTTGGAACTCTCTATATGGCAGATTTGTCTATTCTCCCCCATTACGTATTTATTCAATCATTTACTAAATCATTTTTATCATTTATTTAGTACTTTGTAATATAATTCATACATTATTAATTCTGTAGCTCAAATTTGTGCCAGCTTTGGCCATTGGGAGTTCTTTCAGTAGGCATGTTATTTACTTTTTCTTTTTTTTTTTAATTAATTGATTTATTTATGTATTTTTGGCTGGGTTGGGTCTTTGTTGCTGTGCGTAGACTTTCCTCTAGTTGCGGCAAGTGTGGGCTACTCTTCGTTGCAGTGCGTGGGCTTCTCATTGCGGTGGCTTCTCTTGTTGTGGAGCACGGGTTCTAGGTGCACGGGCTCAGTAGTTGTGGCTCCCGGGCCCTAGAGCGCAGTCTCAATCGTTGTGGTGCACGGGCTTAGCTGCTCCGCGGCATCTGGAATCTTCCCAGACCAGGGCTAGAACCTGTGTCCCCTGCATTGGCAGGCGGATTCTTAACCACCACGCCACCAGGGAAGTCCTACTTTTTCTATTAGAGTTCTTAACCTTAATTATAGTTATTGGAAATTCCCTGCCCGATAATTCCAAAATCTTCACCATATCTGAGTCAGGTTTGATGATTTTTTATACTTTCAGACTGTTTTTTGTTAATTGCTACTGTACGTTTCACCTTATTTTTGGAAGAAGAACACGGTATTTCAAGTAGTAGAAACTGAAGTATGTTTATCTGGCTAGTGCTGGGCTAAGTTTGGTTTTTGCTACAGCTGTAGGTGCTAGAGGCTTCAAATTCCTCTAGAATCCTTGTCTTTATTTTTTTAATTTTCCCCACCTGTTGTCTTTAAAATTGCTTGACAGCTCCTTAAATAGAGTCTGCATTTTGCAGCCCTGTAAGCTTTAATCCTGTTTGTACACTGGAGCCCTATTGGTGGCAGGAAGGCCTGGGAGAGGGTCAGTGCTCTATTATCTTATGACTGAATCTCAGTTCTGTAGAGGGACTGTGTACCTGGATAGCGGCCTTAAGGAGTATATCTTAGCTTCTCCTTTTTCTTCTTAGGTGAGACAGGGAGATTAGAGGGGGCTGGAAACTGAGAAATGATAGTCTCTCAGGTCAGTTCAAGTTCTATTAGAGTACTTTTACCTTGAGAGTTGGTCTTTGTTGTGGAGAATGTTCTGCAAGTATTTAACAGTTTTACTTTTCCCTTCCCCTTGCCTCAGCCTCAAGGGTATCATTTTTGGTTTTTCACACCCTAAGAATCAGGTGAGGTTTCTGGAAGTAAAAGCCAGGAATAGTAAGGGCCAAGTGAGACTGAGACACCCCCCGCACCCGCAAAGAGTTTCTCACTCTTACACCAATCGGCCTCCAGCAATCTGTCAAAATGACTATGTAAATGTTCCTAACAGTTTGTGACTATAGCAGCCCTGTTGCCAGAGCTGCTCCAGGTTTTTGCTCACAATCCTCCAACCTCCACAGTTAGCAGGAGTGTCCTTGCTCAAAAGCTGCCAACTCCCCACCTTTAGCTGGAATTAACATAAATCTTTAAGTTAAAAGGTCCAGAGATAAGAAAGGAAGCTACAAACCAACAACAACAAAACCAGTTGGAACCAGCTGGGACCAAGACGGTGTGAACCTGACCTCCAACAGACCCTGAGTCTCCTTATACGCTGATTTTACCACATTAACGTACTAAATGACACACCTACTGATGACCAGGAGCAGACATTAAGGACCAAAAAAGGAGGTGGCATCCCACTCCCTCAGAAAAAGCCCTGGCCCCTCCCAGGTAGAAGAATGCATCTACCTCCTCATCATTAGCCTCACTCCTCCCTTTGTCTTTACTCTTTAAAATTAAATCAGTCTCACCAGGTGGGAGAAGTTGATCTGTGAACTTAGTTCCCACTTTTCCATTCTTTGGCCACCAAATAAAGCTTGTGCTGTGCTGACCTCAGCTTCTGGTTTTGTTATTCACCTACTTAAAACAAAAGAACTCTCACCTGCGGAGGCAAAGAGCGTTGGAAATCTTGAGCAGGGTCCAAAGGACTTAATCTGGTAACTGCCCTACTCTAGGTAAATTGATCTCAGCAGTGACTCTGTATTTGCCCCTGTCTCCAGATTTTAGGTGTGATTTGCCTTGGTGGTCTTAGTTCTCTGATGCGTCCAAAAAAAGACATTAATTTTCGGTTTGTTCACTTTTTTTTAATGGTTGTAAGGACAGGAATGACAACTTCCAAAAACTACATTTTGGAGTTGAAATCAGAAGTCGTGACTATGTTTTATAAGTTTTGTGTATTTCTGTTTTACTTTTCTCCTCCCTTAAAGGAGACAGGAAGGCTGGTATTGCTGAGTTGGGAGTAATACCCAACCTCCATCTGGGATCTGGTTTCAGAATTGTGTTCTATTCAAACCCTTTCCATTGAATTATAGGGTTTTTGTTTGTTTGTTTGTCTGTTTTAATACGTAAGCCTGCAGGTGTTTAACAATGTTTACTCTTTCCTTCCCCTTCCTGGCACCATAAGGAAATCTTTCTCATATTCTCACTATGAGAAACTGGTGGTGTTTCTGTGTGAAAATCCCATGTCAGTGTAGCGGACCCCTAAACTATGGCCTCAGGACTTTCTTACCCTCACACTACTTCACAGTCAGTTTTCAGAAATTCCTTTTCAGAAATTCCTTAAAATTACCATGTATATGTTACTCCAGCAGTTTCTGCTCTAGGAATCTAGAGCAGATCTTTATTATCTACATGGGTGCATCTGTCTCTCCAGATTTCAGGGTGTCAGTTTGCCCTGTGCTTTCAGCTCTCTGTTGCATCCAAGAAGTCATCAATACTAAGTTTTTCTACCTTTTTTCTTGTTGTAATGTTGGGAATGAAAACTTCTTAGCACTTTACATGTTAGAGCTAAAACCAGAATTCCAAGGTTGGCTTTTCAATTGAGTTCTTGGTCACTTAGTATATACTAGCCCAGGGGTGTTGTAGTGCCTTCCATATAGTTAACCTTATGCATGATATGCTGTTTTTTGTACATTCTGCCCCATTTTTATGTATATCAATGATGCTTTCTGGTTCTTGGCTCAGTTAATTTAGTATTTGCTTATCATCTAACCTTCCCTATGCAAGAGGAAACTTTATAATTGATAATCTGATTTCATCAAAGTCTACAGCAAATTTTATAGATGGGAAAATTTAAGACCTAGAAAGATTTAGTAATTTTCCAAGATTACCTAACTAATTTATGACTTAGAACTAAAAAAAATGCTCCCTGATTTTCTTTAAAATCTCACCATGTAAAATATATGTCTCCAAGAATAAACTATAAATCGATTACTCTAAATTACTGGAATCTTTCACAATGTATGCAACTACATTCATTAATATTTGGGTTCATTAAAGCTTGTAGGTAATAATAGAAAACCTGAGCGGAGCAGCTTAAAGAAATATAGGTTTATTATCTCACAAAACAAGAAGTCTGGATGTAGGCAGTACATCCAGTGGCTCACAGGTGCTAAATGGTACCCAAACTCTTAGCTGTTACTCTGCCAGTCTTAGCACTTAAGTCTATCCTTGAGTTAGTGAATTCTTAGTCCGTAAGTGGTCTTTGAGTTTTACATCTGAGTTACACAGAATGGAAGGAAACGGTGAAGAAGAAAAAGTGAGACTGCACCTTCTAATTCATGTGATTTTGTCCTCATAGGTCAGAAGTCAGTGAAATGACATCTTACAAATGCAAGGGAAAGTGAAAACCAAGTATTTTGATTTTGAGCAGCTGTAGTGGAGGGGGTGGGCAAGGGAGATAAATATTGAGTCAACAGCTTTCACATCCTATTAAAGGTGTCTAAGAAATGTTTCTTGCATATAGAAATACACTGTCTATTTTAACTTAACATTTGCTATATGATTTCTTCATGAAAGGATGTTATGTTGCTGTCTCTTAGCTTCAAACTCATCTCTATTCTTCTCTCTGTAGTACTAGAGCTGAGATTCTGCAAATCACATTTTCTTTTTGCCAGCTGGTTCCCTGTTTGGCTTTGTCAATGGGGCAGTGCTAGAGGGAGAATGGGAGGTCAGCAGAGGGATTCCCTGCTTTCTGTTTTGTTTGCTATTATCATCAATCAGTTGTCCTTTACTCTGGCAGCAACACCTGGATCCATTCTGCAGCATTTTTTTTCTCCGTATTTCGGAACTAGCTTCATCACACTGCTGTAAGGATGCCAGCATCATCTGTCTGATGCCCAGCTTGGCAAGGGCTCTTGTACAAGATGCTGTGGCCCTGGCACCAGCAGGACAACAACCCTCCTCTAGATTGGAATCCCAGCTCTGCAGGAACTCTCCTCTAAATCTGTAAATTCTAAAAATCCTAGTCTTTTCCTTCCATTCCCTGATTCTGAAGACAAAACTGCTTTCTGCAGTTACCACTTTTGCATTAACTTAATGTTCATTTTTTGCTCTTCCAGTTCTCCAATCTTGGTAAACAATTATTTTTATTAAATTCTCTTTTATATTAAGTTTCTATCTCCTAACAGAAATACTAACTGATATAAAAATTGATACCAGGAGGGTCCCAGGACCCAGACAATAAATGATGGGCTTTTTGTGATTGGTTTGATTGTGTCCTTGGACTTAACAGGAATTGAGCTTTGTGAAAATGAGAAAGAGGATGAGAAGGATCCATGTCATGCAATGGCATCATAATTAATTAAATTATCATCTCTGGTTGATAGTGATAATGTCCTTACTGAAACAAGTTCCTTGAGGGACCAAGAAGCTATTATGCTATTAACTAACTTGCAGGCAGAAATGACTACAAGGACAGCAGAATGAGATATTCTCTTGACTGCACTAAAACTCTAAGGGAGAAAAATAAAAAGAGTAAGCTCAAGTCTTTAAACTCTTATCTTAAGTCTAGTCAGGAAGATAGAAAGTTTCTATGGTGGCCTTAAGAGGATCTCTTAGTTTGGGAGCTTCAAGGCTGATCTCACCAAAATTGTAATTGTGTGTGTTATATAAGTTGATTTCTTTGGTAGATGCTGTGATGTACCACCAAAATCTCCCTTGAGGAATGAAGACCTGAGTCTCCCAGCTGCTCTGAGTGCTTGAGGGACCTCAGCTGTAGCATTCTCTTAGAGAATACCTTGACTGAAGACAAATGCCTTTCCTAAGGCCTTGCCTCATTCCAGAGACATCCTACATCTCCAGTGACTGATGCTGTTATATAAAGATCAGGTCCTCTGATTTCCACTTGGTATAATACTGAAGAGGTGTTGCAGCTTCAAAGCTTCTCATAGGTTAGCTGTGGCCCAGTCTTGCTTCTTCCCACGACTTCCCACAAATGTTGATGCCAAAAGCATTCTCTAATAACTACTGCATGGTGATCTCCATCTGAAACTCTGCTTCCCATGGAATCCAACATGTTACCAATTCACAGCCTCACCAATCCCCTAATGTGAAAAACAGGCAAAAAGAATTTACTGGGAAAGTACTGAAACTATGATATTTGGAATAAGAACATCCAGATGAACTTCGATAAAATTGATAATCTTGAACTTCCAGGCCCCGAGACTCCCTTCTAAGTAGAACCGTACCACCCTCTTGGGTCTGAGTATATTAGTCTTCTCTTCCTTGGATACCATGCAGTAACCCAACCTGGGATGGTTATCTTGTAAGGAAGTGCCTATTCTCTTCAAGACTCAACACAATTAATTCCTGCCACTAGATTCTTATCTGGAGTCAGATTTAAGTATGTTCCAGGGGAAAAAAATATACAAAGTCTGACTCTAGAAGAAGTAGTTCATACTCAAAAAATAATTAAAATATTTCTTCTAAGGTATATTGTCACAAAATATATGGTACAAAGCACATTGACTATATGTGGGGATAGATTCTAAGAGTCCAAGGAAAATAGAATATTTACATCTAATTTGACCAAATCTGCTCATGATTGCACTTAACCAGAGATTCTGGGTTTTGTGTGTTAGATTATAGAGATGGAAGTTTAAAAATGTATATGGTTGACTGACTGAAATTAGAGTTCGACAGTGACTGGCCTACATTTAATGAAGTTGAGATGCTAGAACTCCCTGTCATAATGTAGAGGATAGAATATAACAGCTTTGTAAGATAGGAATATTTGAGTTCATTCATTGTAGATGAACGATATAGCCCCAACCTCCTTCCATTTACATGTTCCAAGAGGGTCTAGAGAATATTTCCTTTACTAAGGCATTGACAAATAACTAGCGAGGGAGCATCAATATCCCAGAAAAGGACATTGAGAGCTATCTCTGTAGGCTGGGTAGAACAGCAGGAGATGCCACCATAGAGAAGTTATCCTTGATGCCAATGGTGCTAATGAGACTGTGAAACAGCAGAGATTGAGTGTCAGTGAGTGCATCAGTACCATCGACACAGTTGTCACATTTATCATCATGGGCAGCAGAGACAAAGTGGTAATCAGAATGTCTCGACCCCTGAGATGTTTAGCAATAACTAACCAATTACAGAGTCCCTAGGAATGAAAAATGGGCAGTATTTTTAAGTATTACTTGATTATGTATTAATTTCTCATTGCTGCTTTAACAAATTACCACAAACTTAGTGACTTTAAGGAACACAAATGTATTACATTACAGTCAAGGAGGTCAGAAGTCCTAAAATCAGGGTTTGGCAGGGCTGCATTTCTTATAGGGGCTCTAAAGAAGAATCTGTTCCTTGGCTTTTTCAATTTCTACAGTCCACCTATAATGTAGCTCATGGCCGCTTTCTCCATCTTCAAGGCCAGTTGCACAGATTCTTTACCTCTCTCTCTCTTCCTTTCTCTCTACCTCTACTCTGACCTCTGCTTCCATCATCACATCTTATCTCTCTCTGCTTCCATGGTCACATGTCCTTCTCTGACTCTGTTCCATCTCCTTTCCTTATAAGGACCCTGTGATTACACTGGATTTGCCTGGGTAATACAGAATAATTTGCCCATCTCCACAGTCTTAATCTAATCACATATACAAAGTCCCTTTTGCCGTGTAAGGTAGCATATTCACAGGTTCAAGGGATTAGGACACAGAAATTTTGTAGGGAGGGTGTTATTTAGTTAACCAGAGTCAATACACGGACTATGTCTGTCCCACATGCCAAATACATTCATTCACCTCATCTCAATATTTCCACAAGTCTTAACTTCAAGTCTAACAGCATCAACTCAAAGTTCAAAATCTCATCTACATATCATTAACTCAGATGTCTCAAATTTCATCAACTAAATCATTAAAATCAGGTAAGAGTGAGACTCTGAGTATGATCCAACCTCAGGCAAAATTCTTCTCCATCTGCAGAGCTGTAAAACTAGAAAATTTATCTGTTCCAAACAAAAAGGCTAGACAGACATAAGATAAAAATTATAAACATTTCTGTTAAAAAGGGGGAAAGTGGAAGGCCAAAAGTAGTCATCATTCTCAAGCAATTTTGAAATCCAGCTGGGCAAACTTCATTAGGTTTCAAGGTCTGAGAATAATCTTTTTTGGATCAAGGCTCCTCCATCTGAGTCTGTGGCTCCAATTTCAGAGTCGTCATTCCTATTTAATGAAGGATAGTACATGTTTGAAGCTGAGTAGTTTCATCAGCCTGTTTACTACCTGTAAAATTTTGTGAGTCTTGCATCCTTCCGTTTTGTTTTCTCTTTATCCCTTTCAGTTTAAGCTGGCAGTGTTACTGCTGTTAGATGATTCTTAAGAACTCTGCAAGTCTCCCATATATGTCATGGGATTCATTCCATTAGACACAAGGCTCCTCCACAGATCGTTCCTGGATAATTTTATCTCTATTCCTGGCTTCTGCTGAGATAGCTTTAGGGATCCCTGAATCACATGCCTAATCTCTTTAAAAAGCCCTCTATGTGATAGAATGCTTTGACCTATTGATTCTTCTGAGGCACTAGCAAGGGATTTTTCATCTACACACTTGGCTTTCTCTGTAGAATACACTTTTCTAACAGTGAATCTTTTAATTTTCATATGTTTGGCAATCTGTATAGGCTAAGAATTTCCCAAATCATCAAGTTCTGGTTCTTTATCACTTAACAGTTCTTCCCTCAATTTATCTCTTATTTTACTATAAGCAACGAGAATAATCTAGAACATTTCTTCAGCATTTTACATATAAATCTTCTTAGCTAGACATCCAAGGTAATCACTGACATGTTTTGCTTTTCACATAACTGTAGGATGCAATTCTGCTAAGCTTCCCGCTACTATATAGCAAGAAACTTCTTTCCTCCAGTTCTAATGACATGGTCTCCATTCACTGCTGAATTTCTATACTTTAACCAACAGTCTATTTATGATGATTTAAACCTACCACAGTATATATAGCAGCAACTATCAGCCTGATGGCCAAAATGGAGATTTCTAGCTTTCAACTCAGATCACAGACCACAATACCTTGCTGGAAGGTTGGATCCATTGAGAAAATCTCCTCAAAAGTGTTGCAACTTTGTACTTTAAATCTTCCCCCAAGAATTCTCCAAAGGGAACTGCAGCCATTTACTAAGGTGACGTGACAATGCACTGAAGAACTTAAACTAATACTAAATTGACAAATCCTTGCAAACCCAAGATGCCATGATGGTCCACTAGTCAATACGTAGTCTTCTGGAGCCAGGTGATACAGTTTCATGCCTACATTTAAGTCACAGTGGGTCCACAGATTCATCCTGTAGTTACTTCCTCAGTTGCTAAATGCATAATTGAATTTTCATGTGCCCTAGACTTTTTCCCACTACCAGATGAAAATCTAATAACAGGTCCCAGTTCTACTTGATATAATGAAGTCATAAGTCAGAGAGGAGTTCAACTGCAAGAATAATGATAAAGAATTGATTTTTTCAACACTAACAGTAACTTAATTTGGATATGAAATGAGATAGCTCTTTGAAAAGCACAATGAAAACCATAAATGCTGGTAGGAAGAAACAGAGCTTCTATGTCAAGGGCCTTTTCACCAACCTTCAGTAAAACAAAGAATATCATTAGCAATAAAAGACTATGGAGAATCCTCAGGAAAACCTTTCATTTTTCAAGTGAGGCAACTGTTGCTGGGAGAGGAAAAGGAATTTGTCTAAGATAAAATACCATGTACACTGTAAAGCAGGGGTTAAAATATCATATTTTGATCTAACACTATGGAGGGTCTATTTTTCATTATTGTCTCCCCAGCACTCAATTAGTCTGTGGAAGAAAGTAATAAATTAGCTGGAATCAAGTATCCACATCTCAATTCTCTTCCATCATATTATATTGTCCTTTATCTTTATATTGGAATAATTATTCCTGTTTTTTCCCTTTTCCTTTCTTAACAATTCAGCCCCAAAACCATTAGGGAGGCTGAATAAGATAAGTGTTCAAACCAAGGTGGGGACTGAAGAGCTATGGTTGTGCAGAACAAAGTATTGGAACACGATCAAGTGCGGAGGGTGTCCACAAGTAGAGATGCAGGCATGGGGCAAAGTACTGGTGAACAGAGCAGGTTGAGGAATGCTTTTGTGCAGGAGAAAAACCAGCATGGGATGTTAGAGAAAAAAGTCTGATAAGAAGTAGGATACTTAGCTACTTTAGGAACTCTATCAAAAAATGCTTACTAATTACAAAAAGTAATTTTAAAGTGGAGAAGCCTGGCAGACAGCCCCTTCATCAAGTGATCAAAGTGAAAATCAACTATAATGAGAAAAAACAAAATCATGTGCAATCTTACAGAATGTAATGAGAATACAGAACATTAGTTAAGAGGGTCTTCCTCCAAAGGACGAATAAACTAAACCTTATGAGACAATATCAAACCTAAACTGAGAAATTTTCTATAAAATAAGTGATCTGTAATCACTTAATCACAAAATAAGGAATGAGGAAGTGTCCTGTATTGAAGGAGATGAAGGAGGCATGAAAACTCAATGCAAGGTTACTCAGAACTGGATTATTTTCCTATAAAGGACATAATTTGAACACTTGACAAAACTTTAATGGAGAGTTATTATGTATCCTACTGCATAATGTTCTAGTAAGGATTAAATGAGAAAATTAGCATTTAGGACAGAGACTAACCCTACTATCAGTGTAAAATACATGCAGTCTAGTTTTGGTCACTTGTTTATATGTGGTGTAGACTAAATATTTGTGCCCCCCCAATTCATATGTTGAAACATACTCTCCAGTGTGTTGGTATTTGGAGGCAGAGACTTTTGGAGGTAATTAGGTCATAAAAGTGGAGCCTTCATGAATGAGATTAGTGCCCTTATAGAAGAGACCCCAGAGAGTTTCCTTTCCCCCTCTACCATGTGAGGTAACAGCAAGAAGGAGACCATCTCTGAACCAGGAAGCAGGCTCTTACCAGACACTAAATATGTTGATCTTGGACCCCTTAACCTTTAGAATTGTGAGAAATAAATTTATTTTGTTTATAAGACACCCAGGTTATGGTAATTTTGTTATAGCAACCTGAATATACTAAGTTAGTATGTGTTTTTCTTTTTTTTTTTTTATTCTGTCAATATTCTTTTATTAACCACGGATTTTTCTTCCTTCACTAGATATATGAAAGAGGGGAGACAGCCTCTACACTAGTTCCACCACTCTCTAAACCCTCCACATGGAAGGACTGATTTTAATTGTTGAGATGGGGGCAAAGCTGTAGCTTGGCCCCAAACTCCATGTAGAATTCTACCTCTTAGAATTGAGACGTTATGAATCAGAACTCCATGTGGTGGACTGGATATATGTCTAAATTTAGGAAGACGTAGAAAAGTCCCAGCTGGGTCACCAGACCTAGCCACCATCTTAAATCCACCTTTACTACTAATAAAGCAGATATTAACATTTAGTCTCCTTTAGACTCCAATATATATATTTCAATGAGTTTCATAATGCAGAAGGAAAGAGGGATTTTATTAAAGGTCACTCTGAAAATGCCATGTTTATGGTCATGAAGCAAAAATCCCTACAAAAGAGAAGTAGGCACCTGAGTTTCAATAAACAACCAAAAGAGATTGAAGTTTCTGGAGCAGCTCTGATCTCAGTAATCTCAGACTTTCTTATGAAGGCCTTTGAATTTGATGTGTTGTTGCAGATATCACTGTGCTTGGTGTTGGTATCCATGCAACTGTTCAATGATGACATACAAGCAAATCTTGTATGCTTTGTACTTGTATTACTTTTCTAGGGCTGCCATAACAAAGTACCACAAACTGGGTGGCTTAAACAACAACAAAAAATTTATTGTCTCACATTTTTGGAGGTGAGAAATCTGAGGTCAACAGATTGATGAGGTTGGTTCCTTCTGAGGGCTGTGAGGAAGAATCTGTTCATTGCCTCTCCCCTAGCTTCTAGTGGGTTGCTGATAATCTTTGTCATTCTTTGACCTGCAGAAGCATCACCTCAATCTCTGCCTTCATTTTTATATAGTGTTATACATGTTTGTGTGTGTCTGTAACCAAATTTCTTCTTTTTATAAGAACACCAGTCATATTGCATTAGGGGCCCATCCTACTCCTATATGACTTCATCTTACCTTAACTATTTACATCTGCAATGACCCTATTTCCTAATAAAGTCACATTCTGAGGCACTGGAGCTTAGGACCTCAACATATGAATTGGGGGGTACAACTCAACCCACAACAGCACTATTTTGTCAAGAATTAGAATGTTAAGCAAATCCTGATCACAACTGGATTTGAGTCCAGACTGTGGCTTCACCCCAGAGTGATAATAGATTTTATTCATGATCAAAAATGGGGTCCTTATTATAAATGAAAAGGATACTTTCTAGCATTTAGGTAGGGAAAGTTATTAAATTACTACAAAGGCTAAAATTGATATTTTAATCAGAGTTTTTTAAAAGCTTGTGCCTGAAACATTATTTTTAGTAATGTGGTTTGTTCACATAGTCGGCTCAAAGAGAACCCAAATTGGTTTTGTAAAGTAATTAATTATTTTTCAACCAGTAGGAAAACAGTAGTGGAATAAGGAAAATTAAAAGAAGAGAGGCCTTTGTCACATTCTGAGATGGCCCACACTCTGTCTGTGGAATGTGTTTCTCTCTAAATAAATCCACTTCTTACCTATCACTTGGTCTCTCATTGAATTCTTTCTGCAATGAGACATCAAGAACCTGAGCTTCATTAAGTCCTGAAACCAGGTAATGCACCCAAGAAAGAGTCATCCACTGAGTTATTTCCCCTCATTCATCTCCCTTCATCCAAGCTGAGGAAAAGAGACAGCCACCTGGCAAAGGTCTAGTCCAAGGGGTCTTTGAAGTGTTCTGCTGAAGCACCTCTGGTTCCCCAGCATTCCTGTTAGAAGATAAGCCATCTCCAGCCATGTGGATGAAAGGCTCTTGGTGCTGAAGCCAGGAGTCAGTGCTGTGCCTCTGAGAGCACAGTGGTTGGGGGTCCGCCAGCCGATGCACGGGACACTGCTTCGTGCCCCGGTCCAGGAAAGTCCCACATGCCACGGAGTGGCTAGGCCCGTGAGCCATGGCCGCTGAGCCTGCGCGTCCAGAGCCGGTGCTCTGCAAAGGAAGAGGCCACAGCAGTGAGAGGCCTGCCTACCGCAAAAAAAAAAAAAAGAAAGCTGGAGTAGCAATTCTCATGTCAGACAAAAGAGACATTAAAATAAAGACTATTACAAGAGATAAAGAAGGACACTACATAATGATCAAGGGATCAATCCAAGAAGATATAACAATTGTAAATATTTATGCACCCAACATAGGAGCACCTCAATACACAAGGCAAATGATAACAGCCATAAAAGGGGAAATCAACAGTAACATGATTATATTAGCAGACCTTAAAACCCCACTTTCACCAATAGACAGATCATCCAAAATGAAAATAAATAAGGAAACCCAAGCTTTAAATGATACATTAAACAAGACGGACTTAATTGATATTTATAGGACATTCCATCCTAAAACAACAGAATACACATTTTTCACTCATGCAGCTCAAAAACAAAGAACCCCATCCAAAAATGGGCAGAAGACCTAAACAGACATTTCTCCAAAGAAGATATACAGATTGCCAACAAACACATGAAAAAATGCTCAACATCATTAATCATTAGAGAAATGCAAATCAAAGCTACAATGAGATATCATCTCACACCGGTCAGAATGGCCACCATCAAAAATCTAGAAACAATAAATGCTGGAGAGGACGTGGAGAAAAGGGAGCACTCTTGCACTGCTGGTGGGGATGTAAATTGGTACAGCCACTATGGAGAACAGTATGGAGATTTCTTAAAAAACTACAAATAGAACTACCATATGACCCAGCAATCCCACTACTGGGCATATACCCTGAGAAAACCATAATTCAAAAAGAGTCATGCACCAAAATGTTAATTGCAGCTCTATTTATAATAGCCAGGAGATGGAAGCAACCTATGTGTCCATCATTGAATGAATGGATAAAGAAGATGTGGCACATATATACAATGGAATATTACTCAGCCATAAAAAGAAATGAAATTGAGTTATTTGTAGTGAGGTGGATGGACCTACAGTCTGTCATACAGAGTGAAGTCAGAAAGAGAAAAACAAATACCGTATGCTAACATATATATATGGAATCTAAGGAAAAAAAATGTCATGAAGAACCTAGGGGTATGATGGGAATAAAGACACAGACCTACTAGAGAATGGACTTGAGGATATGGGGAGGGAGAAGGGTAAGATGTGACAAAGTGAGAGAGTGGCATGGACATATATACACTACCAAACGTAAAATAGATAGCTAGTGGGAAGCAGCCTCATAGCACAGGGAGATCAGCTCGGTGCTTTGTGACCACCTAGAGGGGTTGGATAGGGAGGGTGAGAGGGAGGGAGATACAAGAGGGAAGAGATATGGGAACGTATGTATATGTATAACTGATTCACTATGTTATAAAGCAGAATCTAACACACCATTGTTAAAGCAATTATACTCCAATAAAGATGTCAAAAAAAAAAAGAGAAGAGCATAGGCCTTTTAAAATTATTAGTTTAAAATTTCTACTATAACAGATAACCATTAAACTTGGTGGCTTAACCCAACACAAATTTATTATCTTACAGTTCTGTAGGCCAGAAGTCTCACTGGCTCTCAGTGGACAAAATTCAAGGTTTCAAAGTAGTGTTATGTGTTTTTCTGGAAACTGTAGTAACATCTGTTTCCTTACTTTTTCCAGTTTCTTGAGAACAATCCACATTCCTTGGTTCATGGCCCCCTTCCTCCATCTCAACCCCAACAATGTTACATCTTTCTCACCATCCTTTCATCACATCTCTCTCTGACTATGTTCTTCTGCCATACTCTTCTACCTTTAGAGACCCTTGTGATTACATTGGACTCACATGGATAATCCAGGATAATCTCTCCATTATAAAGTATGCTGATAGGTAACCTTAATTTTATTTGTCATGTAGCACAACATATTACTGAGAACTAGAACTTCAATGTCTTTCTAGACTCTAGCTCTACATCTATATCTATAAAGCCTCCCTATGTTCCTTATATATATATATCCTATTGGTTCTGTTTCTCTGGATAATCCTGATGAACACAGGCTCCTCATGGTGTCTTGCTGGAAGTGGAAGTCCCAAGGGATTCTTGCCTCAGCATCCTATTGGGAAGTGTGAAGGGTACTGTTATTCATGGGATCTGGCTAAGTGAGGCATCCCAGGATAGTTAAAAAAAGTAGAAATTCATAATCACCCAGTAAGTGGGCATGTGGGGAAGTTAACCTAGGATTCTTGAGACTCTCTCAATTCCTATATGGTGGATACTTGTTTGAAAGTGTATGGCTTGCCAAAGCATTCTCTGTGGGGAGCAAGGAGAGTAAAAACAAAACAAATTTGGGATGATCTTCCAGGACCAAATCCAAAGGAAGATACAAATGACACAGCAACAAGTACCTATGCGAGAAGATCTTGGGCCAAAACAGCAAGGGAGGTGTCCTCAAGCTTTGAACAAGAGTCATCTGACAGTACAGAAGTTTCAGATGTTAGCAGAATATACCAAAGGAATTTCAGGATGGGACCAGTCATATCTTAGCAATCACCACCCAGTGTGAACCCAAGGAACTGTGCAGGGCCAGGTATTCCATTTCATGTAATTTGTTACAGTTGATTAGTTTAAAAGAGTCATAGACTATATTATGACCAGGGTATTAGAAAAAACAAACAATTTACATACGAAGATATTTTTAAAGCGTAAAATTATGATTTAAAACAGACATTTTGCTAGATTTTGAATTACAGATTGATTATAAATGCTTCTTTAAGAGTAATATACTCCTAAGATTTTTCCATCTGCAAAAGTCAACTTATCTGAGTCAGTTCCATCTTTAGATTAACTTGCACAAGTCTCAAAAAGCAATAGCCTAGGGTATACTGAACCTGAATCCATAGAGAGTAAATAGTTCCCTTTTATTCCATTGCATCTTTCATTTTTTCTTTGTAAAATTAATCACTTCTGTGTACAGGGAGTTTGGGTAAACGTGAACCTGTAAGCTATAAGGGTTGCCTAGAAGTAGTTAGGAGAGAGATGGGTAATGTGGACTCAAGCCTCTCTTGCTTCTTACTCAGGACAGAAAAGTGGAAGAAGTGATATTTGACATAGCGACACCATGATCGTTGAAAAAACAGACCGTTGTGAAGATAATGTAAGGATTTATTATAGGAGGATTTTTCGATACTGTCTCTTTCTGACTCATTCTGCTCATACAATTTTGTTAAAGTTTTGAATGTTTCCCTATACCTACCACACATCAAGAAAGATTTAGTGTAGTGACCATCAAATTAATTGGTCATGAGGACTGGTTCCTGAGGTGTATGAAGACCCAAGGAGCACTGAGAACTCAAGATAGTGAGATTTTCCTGGTAAATAAATTGGCCAAGGACCCACCCCTTAGAAAACACGAGTCCTGAGTATAGCAGGTGATTTCCCATGGAGGAGCAGATGGCCAAAACCTTTTTTTGTTTGTTTGTGGGGGTTTTTTCTTTTTTTCTTTTTTTTCCTTAGTGAATGCTGTTATTATCTTGATCTAACTTCTAAGGGAATTTCGGGTTTTTTTTTTTTTAAAGTAACAGTGTAGGGATTGGAGCTTTGAGGGTAAAGAGTGAGGGTCTTCTTTATGGGCATTCCTTTCTTTTGGTGGCTTCTCAAATGAATCTGTTAGATGAAAATGCCTGAGGCCACCTCTTAGAGACAACATTCCCCTCAAAACTTTGTAGATGATGAAGTAGGGCTCAAAGTAGTATTCAGTAAGGCCATGAGCATGACTACTTAAATCTATTTGGGGTATATAGAGAGAGAACGTAACCACTCAAGGATTTTTAGCCTACTAGATAAAAAAGTCTATGTAAAGGTGGAGACAAAAACTCTAATTGATAGTAGTCTGGATATTTGAATAAATAGCCCCTCAGTTGGTACAAGAGTTAGGGCTTTGACATTCTAGCTAAATGTTCTTTAGCCAAAAATACACATTTAGCAGAAAGATGTAAGGGAATGCCCTGGAAATCAAGAGCAGTACCCTCAGTAGAACAAAATGCCAGACACATGTTCCTTTAGAGTCAGGTATTCTGTGAAATAAGGAAGTGCACATCTGAATCCACTGGATAGGCTAAAAAGTTTTAAAACGCCTTCCAATTACATTTGCCACTTTCGAGAAAAGTAGTTTCGAGAGATTCTTTACAGTATATATAGAAAGGTTATGTGCCTTTTTTTAAAAGGAACTCAAGGTTAAGAGGCAAAGGAGGTGGCCCCTACTTGCCTAGGAAACCCAGGATGTGCTTTTATAGGACCAGAGGCTGAGAAAGAATATTTATCATGGCTCTCAAATGTAAATGGCACACGTAGTATCTGCCTTATTTTATCACCTTCTCCATTCTTTATAGACAGCAAATGAGTCTTAGAGCATCACTGCAGCTTATTCAATGGCACACGGATGTACTACAGGAGGCCAAATTTAAAAACCTGTACTCTATCCAATATTTCAAAGCTCTCCTCAGCCCTTCTAAATAAGAGATAGCTGAGAGAAACTAGCTCAATCTTAGACACTTGGCCCATTCCACTATTCCAGATCATCTAATTTCACAGTTCATAAAGAGAGCATGGAAAAACTCAACCCAACTGCATTTATGATGCCTCATCTCAGGATATTTGCTGTTTATAAAGTAGCCTATTTATTACCTTATAAGAAGAGTATAGTGAGTAGCAGGGGCTATCAATTTATGACCACTCGTTAAAGAATCTCTGATTTCGAGGTCTTGAATCAAAGTCTTTTGCAGTTCCAGTCTCTTGGATGAACACACAGATGGCCTTGGGGCACTAGAACATACTCCAGGGTTATCTGTGTGACTTTTCTGCCTAAAGTCAGAGTTCATTAAAAAGAAAAAAAAAAAAAATCTACACTAAAACAAAAAACAGAGAGAGGTTGGAAGGTGTTGGCCGTGTTGGGAACCGCTATTCAGTATGGCTGGAATGAATCTTCTTCACAAGAGGATTAGAGGAAGATAGGATGGATAAGATCATTTGGGGTAGCACTTAAGAGTTTGGAAGACTGGAAATTAAAATTGGAGTGCTTCTCCATGAAGATACAGAGCTCTTATTCCTAATCTTTTCTTCATCATCACACTGTCTACATTCAGAGTTTGTGTATGGGGCTGTGTGACTATAGGGAAAAATGCAAAAAGAGCATTTTCTAAATAAATATTAATAGAGCAGAATATGAGCCAGTACCCTTCTCTAGAGTGTATATTTGAAATACCCAATCTTGCTAAAACCTTCAAGTAATAAAATATGGCTATTTTAGAAGCTTCGTAAGCATCAGTTATACAGAAGGAAGGTTAAATTACAGCCCAGAAGCTACATCAGAGAAGCCAAGATAAATGTACAATGGCCTCAAGATGAATGGGATTTTAAAAGCAGCTTACACATTAAGAGACTATTAGTACATGATTCCACTTAAAGAAAAAACAAAAAATACAGCAAGAACACTGAGCCAAAATGTCACATATAAAGAAAATGGGAAATTTAGATAAAGAGGTAGGGAGTACTTTTTTGCAAAAACTCCAGACATTTTGTTGTTTGGAATAAATTGTGAAGGGACAAATCTATCTTACCAGAAAATATCTTTCTTGTCTTGTATTATCATATTAACAGTCTTAAAATCTATCTCACTCACTAAAATTATTCACTTAGCAAATTGAAGAAGCATGCCTATATACTGTACAAAGTTACCCTCACTGTAAGCAAGTAGGCCTTCTCTGTACACATACTACAATTTTAGGGGTCTCTGTTTTACTTCTTTTCATTTAAAAAATCTTGTTTTTGTAATTGGTTAGGTAAATAAGAAAATGCAGATTCTTATTTTGAGGTCACTCTAATGTTGGACCTGTCATTTTAGTGATCCTGTGCCACATTTCTTCTGTTTCAAAAGTGGTAGAAAATAGAAAAATGAATCAAATTGAATATTGATGTACATGCATTGCAAAACAGTGCATGATAAGGGACAGAAGATATGGAAAGGTGATCTCTGCTCTCTGATTGGTCTCATTACTGCTCTCTAGTTATATACAAAGAAGAATATAACTTACCCTCAAAGATTAGAGGTGATAGTATATTATAAGGTTATGAAGATCAATCTAAAAAAAGAGGATAGATTTAAATTGAAATACACTCATTCTTATAATTTGATCTTCATAATAACTGGAATCAGGCAAGCAAACAGCAATATCTACATTTATAAATGAGGTAATTGAATTAGGTAATTAGCAATGCTAAAAAGGGATGCAGTTTAGGATTGAGCTCCAGAGCCCCTTGTACACCCCACCATCTCCCCAGTATTTTGTGTGCATTGGAATATCAGGTCTGCCAGCCAACTTGCTGCCTGTTTGTGTAAATAAAATCTCACTGAGGCACAACCACACCTATTTGTGTAAGTATCAGCTGTGGCTGCTTTTTCACTATAGCAACTGAAAGAGACCATAAAGCCTATAATATTTACTCTTTGGTCCTTGGGAAAAAAATTCCTGACCCCTGCTGTTTTTCATCAGTAGTACAGGGGACTTGAATTTTTTCCTCCTAATGCTTGCCTAGGATTAGCTGGTTTTCAGTATATGCTTATTGAAAGAAGCCTGAAAGGAAGAAGGTAAGGAAGAATGGATGAAAGGAGGGTATAACAACTTGAGAGAATTTCTGGATTTGACAGTATCTAATCTCTTCAACACAGGCATTCTTATCAATGAACTAACTAGCCATAGTTAACTAACTCCCTCTCTGAAGGAGAGTAAGTAGGCAATTTAATGAATGAATGAATGATCTGCCATTCGTTGGTCACCACTCAGAATTTTCTTTTGTTTTTTAACCTCAAGATCAGATGAAAAGTTACCTTAGCTAGATCATTTTAGGAAAAAGATGATAACTCCTAGGATTCACTTCCAACTTCTGTGTAAAGCAGAACCACAGCCTGGCTTCTAATTGGCAAATGTTGTGTGGATAAATCTTCTCAGTTCCTGTGGACAACTTTAATTATTAAACTACCCTCACTGATTTCTGCTGATTGTTTGGCAGACAAACAAAGTTTTATTTTTGGGAAAACTGAGTCAAACACAAACTGCACTTTAAAAACATCCAGATGTGTTCATTTTGGATTTCAAATGGTATCAACGAATAATTTTACCAAAGATTTTTGAGTATTTTTTTAAATTACCTGTTTCCAATTTGAACTTCCTTCTCTGATTAGACTTACTTTTCAGCCCCAAATACATAATGTTATCTTTCACATTATGCTGTGTATTCAAAAACTGCAACAATTTCCCTGATCACTTTAGTGCTGGCATATCAGCATCTAAATTTACAATCGCCAGGACATGGAAGCAACCTAAATGTCCATAGACAGATGAATGGATAAAGAAGATGTGGCACATATATACAATGGAATATTGCTCAGCAATAAAAAGAAATGAAATTGAGTTATTTGTAGTGAGGTGGATGGACCTAGAGTCTGTCATACAGAGTGAAGTAAGTCAGAAAGAGAAAAACAGATACCGTATGCTAACACATATATATGGAATCTAAAAAAAAAAAAAAAATGGTTCTGAAGAACCTAGGGGCAGGACAGGAATAAAGACGGAGATGTAGAGAATGCACTTGAGGATACGGGGAGGGGGAAGGGTAAGCTGGGATGAAGTGAGAGAGTGGCATGGACATATATATACTACCAAATGTAAAATAGCTAATGGGAAGCAGCCGCATACCACAGAGAGATCAGCTCAGTGCTTTGTGACCACCTAGAGGGGTGGGATAGGGAGGGTGGGAGGGAGACGCAAGAGGGAGGAGATATGGGGATATATGTATGTGTATAGCTGATTCACTTTGTTATAAAGCAGAAGCTAACACACAATTGTAAAGTAATTATACTCCAATAAAGATGTTTAAAAAAACAACAACATGTAAAACTAACTTAACTAAATAAATAAATTCAAAGTTGAGACAATGAATGTGTTAAGGAGGCAACTTAACACCTTCCAACTTCTTTTTTTCCCTTCAGCTGTACATCTTGGAAAATCAGCAGTATTTGCACAAACATATGTTCCACTTGTTAAGCTTTAGTCCACGGGGTCTTTCTTTGGCCTTCAATTAACATTATAACACCCAGTCACCAAAAACCAGCCTTGAAAAAAAAGAGTATGGGCCAGAAGCCCATCAGAACAGCTTCAGTTATCAAACTCTTTAAATTTTGAATTATTTGGTTTGTCTTTGTCTTTCTCTGAGCTTGGCACAGAGAAAGAGGTAACCAATTTTTATGTATTGAATGAATGACCACTGAAAATTGGAAATAAACCAACATGGTCACCAACAATGAAAGCTAAGAATAATGTAAATCCCTCTCATCTCCCTCCAACAATATGCACCCAGACCCAGAAACACTTCAATGTTATAGTGGTTTTTACTGCTGCATGGTGATCTATTTAAAATTGCATCTTTAAAAAGCCCATATTTTTCTCTTTTCATATTCTGGGTGTGAATGAAGCATAAGACAGATTTTTCAGAGCTGTTATTACACTGACACTGAAGCTAAAAAATACATAAAGCATGCCAGTTGGAAACCTTGGAGATTTTGTAGTTATTTTATGTTTTAATTTTCAATCCTCTATATACCCAAGTTATTTTCTAATAACTTGGTGAATGCTACTGCTGCTGTCTGTATAACTACCCACTACTGAATATTTTAAGTAAGTATATAAACTAATAAGGCATGGTGAACCATCACAGAATACAATAAATATAACCAAGGCTCTATCCAAATATTTTTCTTTTCCTAAATGTGTTTCATCCTTTGTAATATACCCAGTATTAGTGTAAGTAGAGTGGGTGACCAGATGTCCACCATTTCCAACACCTTTTCTTTGTTTAAACTGCAATGAGAAAACATACTTTTCTGCACATTCTCAGTTGCTGCCTTTCACAACCCCTGCCCTCTATCTCCCTTTAACCCAAGAGATGACTGGACTAGCTCCCATCCTGCCACTGCCTTTGGTCGCAATATCCATCATTGGCCTTCAAACCAATTGCATCAGTGAAATAAAATTACTCTTAATATTACTTACAAAGCACCAGAAATATTAAAGTTGCAGTAAGAAAGAAGCAGATAAAAGGGAAGCTAGCACAAACACTAAAGCCTTAATAAAAAGCAGCAGAGCTTCCGTTGCTACTAAACAAGTAAAAACATGAATTCTGGCCCTCACCTTCTTCAGTGCTCCTGAAAGTAGTTATCACATAACACAGTCATTTGCCACAGTAACCTTTTCCAATTGATCCCATTCTATCAAGTGATTTTTCCCCCAGACAGTTCAGCACCCATTACCCCTTCCTACAGAAACTTCCAGGGAAGTTAACCACATTTACTCTACTCCCAAGGTGCTCTTGAGCAGGTTTAGATGTCCTCTGCCTTCTGAATGGGAGTGTTAATGGGTTGAATTCTGTCCCTCCAAAATGTATATGTTGAAGTTCTAACATCCAGTACTTCAGGACATGAATGTGTTTAGCACTACGGACATTGAAGAGGTCATTAAGCTTCAATGAGGGCATTGGGGTGGAACCTAAGCTAGTATGACTGGTGTCCTTATAAGAAGAGATTAAGACACAGACATGCACAGAAAAATGACAAGGTGAAGACGGAGGGAGAAGATGGCCATCTATAAGCCAAGAAGAGGGGCCTTAGAGGATGTCAACCCTGATCTTAGACTTCTAGCCTTCAGAACTATGAGAAAATAAACTGCTGTTTAAGCCATTCAGTCTGTAGTATTTCATCATGGTAACTCTAACTAATTAATATGAGAATAAATAATTTTTTGTTTATAAAACACTGTTTAAAATTTGTTAGTGCAATGGGTTTTGGCTATTTTATCTGGTTCCTTCTTGGTACAGTTGGCATGCTTTCACAACTCCTACCCCTTTTTAAAATTTACAAACCAATCACAAACGTGTTGCTGATAAATTGTTGGGTGCAATGTAAGAACAAAAACAAGTTCTTCAATCAGAAAATGTCAAGGATCTGCTTTCATCAGGGGAAGTACAAAGAGATGATATGAGTACTTTGTATCAGGGTCAAAATCTAGAAGAGGAGGGAAAAAATAGCAATATATTGTAAAGTTAAAATTGTTATGTGGTTCTTGTCCTGTTTTTGAGATTTGCAATATGACAGGTGACAGAAGAGAAGTGGGAATAGGCTACTAAATTCTACACAGCCAATACCCTCCCAAATTCATTGCTGTAGAAAGACTTGTGTTTAGAAAACAGCTTAAGACCTTGCTTTAAAATGAGAAAGAAAGAAAGAAAAAAGAAGAGCAGGGGAGGGGGAGAGAGAGAGAATATATCTCCACGTTGCATATAAGGAAATTATAAAATTAGCAGGAAATTCAGGCTGTCTTCCCTTAATGACATTTTGACTTGGGGCCCTGAATGGCCTGAATTTCCTATCAGTTCTCATTTGTCAAAATTCTTCTCATTCAACCACAAGATACTGTCCACATGGCCTTGCCTCTACAGAGCTTTCATAAATATATCAGAATCTTGTCTCATCATCTCCTTCTCCATAGTACTTTGGACATACCTATCCTAGCATCTTCTAAACTACATTGCAATTAGTGGTTCACTTGCTTTTCTCTCCCATTAGACTGTAAGCCTAAGGGTACAACTTTAAGTCTGAAATAATAATTCAGCCAATAAATAACAAGAATGACAAGTGAGGAATATAGAAAGTAGATATCTTTAGAGCTCAGGCAGAAGCAAAAGATAATTTTTTGAATACTTCCTGATGGAAGTGCATTTGGACTGAATTTTGAAGTAATGTGAATAGACTGACACTTTGGAGCAAACATTCATTCAACAAATATTCAGTGGGGGTCTATTATGTCAGTTAAGCATGGGGGATTATTTGGAAGTAAAATTATACAAGGCTGTTAAGAAAATTTTTTAAATTAGGAAACAAAAATAATAGGAGGAAAATATATAAAAATGAATTTCAAGGAAATTTCTTTTATCATCATTGCCTTCAGTGCATAGTTATTGCCTCATTGTTTTCATGCTATGCTTCCAGAACAGGGAAATATTAAAAAAATGCCAAACATAAGACTTAAGTAATTCAGTGGAAGCTGTACAACACTGTGGTTTAAACTGAGATATTTAAGATCCTCAATACTACTAAATTAATGTCCTTTAAGTTTTTTTCTTAAACCTAAGTTATGCATGTACACATTAAAATTTTATGATATGTGCATGTCCACCATAAATGTTTTATGGCTTATTAGAAAGCATGATTATAATAACTTTGACCTAATAAATTTCCTAGGGAAGTGTTATATTATCGTTGCATTCTTGTTTTTACATTATGAGTATTATGTTATATAAAATAAAAGAAATGCTGGATTAAAGTGCAGAATATTAAATATGTGCCTTTTTAGGGAGAATGTTACATCTTCAAAGCACAGACCTAAACTAACTCTTACATTGTCCCTGTCAAGGAGACACTATTTTCTCAGTTTTATAGTTGGAAAAACCAAGACAGAAGTTTGGTGACTTTGACAAATTCGTAGAGCACTTCACCATTGCACTTGTCAGGACTCAGTGTGGTTCAATCTGTATGTTTTGTTACTGCATTTTATTAAATGGATGAGTAATAATCCTTCTTTTACTGTTGTACATTCACTTTTTCCCCAGTTGCTCACTATAAGAGCACTGTTATTTTTAAAATACTAATAAATATTAATAACCTCAGTGTGACAGTTGGAGAAAAGTTGTGAAGAATTTGGTGCTTCTGATACATACTTCCCAGTGTGTCCCTCCATTCGTAGTTCTCTGGGGTTTTGGGATTTTTTTTTTTAATTGTCTCTCACACCTCAGTATTTATTTTATTTGTAATTCTTCTGAATAAACTTATTTTTAAAAGCATGTCTTGGCATCTAATTTGAATTTCTTTGACTATTAAATATTTTTCAAGTGTATTGACCTTCTGTATTTCTTCTTTAAATGATTTACTTGCATATGGGCTTTGGAAAATTTTCTCTTTGCGTGTTTAGCTTTCAAAATTTTTTCGGTTTTTCATAAAATTAAAAACAATAACTCTCTGTCATATATTTTATCTAAAAGATTTTCTTAAGAGAAAAATATTGATCTTCTCTATACCTTTGGGTGATATATACAACCTAAACTCATTTTAATTCTCTGCATTTTAAAAAACAAATTTTTGTTAAAGGCATAGCTAAAATTCATATATATGGAAGTCAACACAGTATGATGGAATGTGCTATTGGGTAATATTAGTTCCTTTATTCTTCTTATTCCAAATACTTAAATAAGTCCATGTTAAAAATAAAATTATTTCATATTATTAATTCACATTTTCTCATTTTATTTTTCCTTATATTTGTCAGTAATTCCACATTTTGAAAAATTCCTATTGTAAATTATTTTCTTGACATTTCTTAAGACTCAAGCACATTCTTTGGGCTGACCTTTCCTCTCTGGGCTCCCCAATGTATTCTCCAAAGTCCTCAGTTAGTAAATTGAAAAATAATAACAATGTCTGAAGGTGGTTTTAAATAAAGCAAGGGCAAGAACTATCTTATAACTTTCTCTTTCCACAGAACTCTGTATGTTGTATATTATGTATTCATTCATTCATTCATTCATTTATTCAGCAATTACTTATTGAACACTCTAGAGCATACACTTTCCCCATCCTTTATCCCATAAACAAGGCTAAGACAGGCTTGCTGTGAGAAGTGTACGATTTAATATAAAGTGAGAACAATGAAACTCTTAAAATGGGATGCTTGTCTTGGTAAACTTCTTCAGCAATTAGCCAAATCCTTCCTACATCTTGGCTTTGAATCTCACAGCATATATTCCTGACCAGAATTACAAATGAGCTTTATTTAAATGCATTTAGAAAAAACTGAACACTGTATCATTGCATACCAAGATTCAACAGCATTCTAATTCATAAAAAATGAATGAAAATATGCATACATCCTAACAAAAATCTTAAGTTTTGAAGTAAAATGAAATAATGGAATAGGTGGCCAAGTATATGGGGTGACATTTCTTCCCCAAGCTAAGACAAATTGCAGGACAAAACAGGATTTTTCTGAGCAATTCTTTCTATTACTCATAAAATACAAACCCATCATTAAATATTTAAGCCAAAGTTGCCTTTAGCTATATGAGATGTTCATTAGTTGCTAAAATTATATATTTAGCTTTGTCTTGCTAAGGATCTAATATTTTTAGAAAACTCATCCTTAGTTTAAGTGAACAGTAATGTTTTGCCCAGGAGTCTATGTTCAGCAAGGCTATTGAAGCTAAAAGACATTGGCCTAAAGGTTGAAACTATACCATTGTACATAATATGGCTTATATTCAAAGACGACTCTACAGATAGAGAAAGCAGTCTCTATGGGTGTTAGGCTACGGGCAATGCTGAGGTTAGTTCCTAGTTTGTCATCAGTGCTCTCAGTCTCCTTGGAGACAGCACAAACCACAACATCCTCTGCTTGACTTTAGTGAACAGCTGTGTTCCTGGATCACAGCTAGACCCTTGACACTGCTCCCTGATACTTTTCATCTCCTGTGGTTGTTTTCATTTAACATTCCTAGAGCCTTAGTCTCTGTGGACTTTTCACTTTCACAAGACCTAACTCCAACCTGTCCTTGTTCATATGTCAGATCAGCCTGATTTTCTCCCAGGAAACAGAATTTTTTCAACATTTATTGAGGATAATATATACTAAGCACTGCACTAGACACTGGAGAAGCCAACATGAATAAAATGTTGCTCTGCCCTCAAAAAGTGCTGGGTGGAAAAGAGGGAAAAGATCATATATATAGAATGCATTATGTATTAGACATGATGCTCAGGGCTTCATGTAAGTAATTTTATTATCCAAAAATACTTGTTAGGTTGAATTGAAAACCAACTTCACTGATCTCCCTTTTCCCAATCCAGCTATTTGTGAAATTAAACCTCTTGGTCACCCATGAGCCTGTTCATTTCTTTGAAGGTGGTGAGTGGGATAGACTTTCCTGACTTGCTGAAACCTGTTTTAACACACTGGCTTATGACTGAAGCAACGGCAGGCAACAACATCAACAGAAGACGAAGGAAGGAAGGAAGGAAGGAAGGGAGGGAGGAGGGAGGGAGGGAGGGAGGAAGGAAGGAAGGAGGGAAGGGAGGAAGGA
>NW_020175047.1:512910-573235 GCF_003031525.2 Neophocaena asiaeorientalis asiaeorientalis
AAGATGGCTAAGAGAGTGGACAAATCAGTCAAGGTGCCTCACATGATTTTTAGCATGGTCTTGGGGAATTAAATATTTTTTGAATGGCTACATGCCTATAAATATTATGCACATTATAAACATCTCACAGAAACTTTATAATCAATCTATGACCTAGGCAATGTGATTCTCATCTTACAGAGGAAAACACAAAGAACTATAGAATAACACTTAAGTTCCTTGTACATTAACACACATCAAGTAAATGCAGACCTATGTCTACCAACTCCAAATCAAAGATTCTTTAGATTTTTAATTGGAGCATTTGTAAACCTTAAAAACTTAAGAGGATCTAAGATATCAAAGAACATTTGGAGCTGAAGGGAACTGATAAATCCCAAGAAGAACCTCACAGTATCTAAGGATGGCATCTGGAGCATAAGCATGGATATACACAGCACTGTAGGATTCTTCTTCCACTAAGGTGTTGGGGAGCAGTTATATAAATATTACATGTAACACTATATATATATATATATATATACACACACACACAATATAACATTATATACAACAATATGTTATTCAAGTAATGTTTTCTGAGACATTTCTTCATAAAATTCTTTGTCTGTCTCTTCCTCTCTCCTTCCAAGAGTTGTATTCTCTAGGTTAGAAATTTGGGATACCATCACCAACTCTATCCTAAGGCTTTAAGATCATCAGTAATTAAACCCATAGGAAGAGCAACAAACAGCCTGTCCTCTTTTTATACAGCTTAATGGCTCACAAAGTGCCACTACATACATCATCTCCAGTTGGAGACGCTGGTGTATGTAATTTAAATTTATCACTCAGAATCTTTCAGTAAGGGAGACTTGAAAAATGGATAGTAAGTCATATAATAGTGGCTATTTTTAAAAATTTCTTTCAAAACTTCAGTGTTTATCTTCTCTAAAATCTGGTACCTCCAGGCTGTTTGAATTTTCTGATATACTTTATCACCTAAACCTTTCATTTTCTCTTTGTTTTATCAATTCAGAGGTTTTTCCAAGCTGTGAAACAAAAACAGGGTAAAGCTTTTAAGGGGGAAAAATTACATATTTTTAAAGGCACTAAAAATCCAAACCATAAATATCTGAGACTAAGAAATCTTTTAGGTCATCGATTCTGCAATCTTCCAAGGTGGAGCAGTAACTGAACCAACAGAATCAGTTACTCAAAATAGAATGCTTATTAATATCTATTTAATATCTTTGCCCTGAAAACACAATTTGCTTTTGAGTGCATGATGTGGTTGTTTCCACCGAAAATTAAATAAGCTCTCCTCTTTGGAAACATGCATTTAATAAAGAAGAATCCCTCCTGTGGTTGAACAAATGTGTCTCCCCACACATCCACAGTTCTATGGCTAATAAAAAGGATTATCAGGTAAACAGAAATATAGTTTACAGTTGCAATAGCTCACACCATTACTTTTTACCTCAGTAAGTAAATTAAGCATTTATGCCTGAAAACTACTTAAAAGCCAACTTTTCAGATTCTGTATTCCTCTGACAGCATATAATGAATATTTTGTCATAGTAAGTAACAAATTTTATTACAGCTGTTGCTTAAAATTCCATCTGTTTCCACAAACAGAACATGAACACAGGAAAGCAACCATTAATCTTAAAATGCACTAAAAAATCCTAATAAAGGGCTTCTAAAAGGCATTTTAAAATATTCAAACCTGTTAATTATGGATGCTGTGTGTCTGACACCTCAGTTTCCATTCACTGGTTGCTCAGAGCCCATCCATGTTAATTCTATAGATTTTTTTAAGGCACTTTTAAAATAGGAAACTGCCTGATTCGGTGGTAGGATAAACAAGGTTCATTTGCTATTTCATCTATAGTTTTGCAAATGCAGGGCAGTAAACGAGGGAGTTGGGCCATGGAATCATGGAATTTCTTTCATCAAAATGCTTATTCATTCATATATCCTTCATACATTTTGTGAACACCTACTATGTTCGAACGCTCTACCTAGAAAATTTAAAAATGAAAGGCATAGGCTCTGTCCTCAAGTAGTTCATAGTTAAGTGGATATTGGCAATGCAATAAATAGGGTACTCTCTAATCAGAAGGAAATCAAGGAATATTTCTCCAAACAGACAGCATGTGGGGAGAGTTTTAAATAATGACTAGGCTTTAACTAGACAAAAAAGAAAATAAGAATTATGTTCAGGTTCCAGCTTAACTCATATATTCCCTACCATTTAAAAATGAGAATTAAAAATCTGAGAAAAGTTAAGTGACTTAAATTGGGTCATTCTGTGAAACAACCTGCAATAGGTAAGAATTATCCCACTGTCAGCACCTTCTGTGTTTTTCACATATATATACGCACATAGATTACTAATTAATAATAACTTATTTGTTTATAAGTTTCTTAACCAAATAATTAAATTATTGGAGTTATGATTCTACATTTTTGGGATTCTTTTTTATTTTATTCTTAATGCTCCATTATAATTAAGAATTCTTAATGCTTCATTATAATTAAGAATTCCACATGGCAGAGACATAACATCTGGAAACATTACTATTTGTGTGTTTATTTCAGAATTAAACAAATAAATAATTAGCCAATGGAATGGGAGAGTATGAACTTCTTAAGGACGGTGTCCATTTGTGCTATATCTCCTAGTTAAATATCAGAGGCATGAAGAGATAAATGTAAGTGAAGGGTAGGGGTTTTTCCAAGTCATAATCATCTCAACTCTCCTGTAGCAGATGAACCCATGGACTACTTACATGCATCTATATCTACTTAGAATTCTCTGAGAAGATACCAATAAGACTTTAGTAGTGAAGATATAAAATATGCATCCAAAGTATACAGGTATATGTTTAACAAGTTGCTCCCAGGGGCAAAATGCTCTGATTTGTAGCATTTCTCAATTTTGTGATATAAATACAGTGATTGATTTTAAGCCACCAACATGACATCACTGAATTCAGAATTGGAAAACGATACACACAATTGGCTTTCTAAAGCCAGTGTAACTCAAATTTAGCCTACCAGTGGAAACATCCAAAGCATATTTTCAGAATTACCCAAAGCAAACAAGAAGCATCAAATTGAACTGTAACAAAATCAGAGGATATCACAATTCAGAAAGCCTTAAGGTCACTGCTCTAAGAAAACAATTCTCAAACTGTGTTCCACCAAAATTTGGGGATCCCCAGCTCCCTTTCAATGGGTCAATGAGGCGGAACTACTTCAATAATAATTTTGCAACACTATTTGTTTTACTGTATAGACATTTGTAGTAATGGCATAATTTTTTTTTCTATTTGACAGTATTTTTAAATTAAATTACAAATATTACCTCATATACATGAAATGAAACTTTCCATTTGGAAATGGAATTCCACTTGAACACAGGAAAGATTAATGTTATACATCCCAGGCACATTTATCCCTCATGAGCTATTTAATTCAAGGAACTATCCCTCAAGATGTGAATTAACTACATGATTCTTTTCAAAGACAATCTTGACAGCAGAGCCAGTGTCCAAACAACAAATCTTTTCTATTCAGGACCAAGTCCTAAGCCAGACACACCCCATTTTGTTATTTCCCTTCCACCCACTCCCACCTCAATTATATCAAAGTTTCAAAACACTAAGTAATTCAGCTTGAAGATCTTTGCACCACTCTCTGATAGGACTTCACTGATATGAAATGAAAAACACTTTGATATTCTGGAACAAGGGAAGCATGGCTGATAGTATATCCTCTGATGGACTTCATAAAGGAGCTAATTTGTCCATTGATTTTCTTTATACATATATTCATAATATGTGACATTTTCACTAAGTGGCACTGCTCTTTTCTGGGTACCATATTAGACCACACTCTAGTAAAATTCTTGAACGTCTGCTTGACAAATCTTAAACCTTTCTTAATTTGGACTATAATATCCAGTAACTTCATCACTGCCCAGTCATTTACAGCGAGTAAAACAACTGGTGCTCTAACACCACTCAAGGCACCAGCACCAAACGATCAGTTTGTGTTCTTTAATGCCAGTAATTTCCAGTAATAGCCACTTTTATTCACAGAAACCTTCTTCACCTGAAAGCACAACTTACAAACTACGGTTATTCACACTGGAAAAATTGGCAGAAACTTTCTCAAAAATGTGTGAAGTGAGCCTACCATTTCTGTTAAAGCAAGTAACATAATCTGTTGCCAATGATAAAATTTGAGCTTTCAAGAAAAAGTAGAATATTAGAAAATTTGTGTATACCACCATGAACTTGACAGCTTTCCCAATACTCAAAACTTTTCTAATGAAATTGGTGGCAAAATTATTTAATGAAAATTTTATATATTATAATGAAATATGTCAATATTTGGAAGATCAGTATAACTCAGGGAACCATTGTTTTCCAAATGACAGATGAATATTGTTATAAAATAATACACAGGTAAGAGATCCATTCAAAATGTAAGATAGATTAATAAATTTTAATGCAACAGAGGAAAAAAGTTTACTAACATGGAATCAGATTCCACATTGGAACTAATCTTTAAGAAATTTCTACTGGTTAAGTTTTGGTGTAGTATCTATAAGAATACCCACAATTATCTGAATATTTTAATTTTTCAGCCAAAAAGTACAAGCCACAATTTGAATGCAGAACAGCGATAAGAATTTAACTGTCTTCTATTTTTGTTTCCAGTTTTGAGATGTAATTGACATATAGCACTATACAAGTTTAAGGGGGACAGTATAATTATTTGACTTACCTCATGAAATGATTACCACAAATAGTTTAGTGAACATTCATCATCATACATAGAAACATTAAAGAAATAGAATTTTTTTTCCTTGTGATGAGAACTCTTAGGATTTACTCTAACACTTTCATATATAACATAGAGCAGTGTTAGTTACATTTATTATGTTGTGCATTACATCCCTAGTACTTATTTATCTTATAACTGGAAGTTTGTACCTTTTGACTGCCTTCATCCGATCTACCTTCCCACCACCTCCCACGTCTGGTGACCTGATCTCTTTTTCTATGAATCTATCAGTTTGTTTTTGAAGTATAATAGACTTACAACTCTATGTTAGTTCCTAGTACATAATTATTCAGTATTCCTGTACATTTCAAAATGATCACCATGATAAGTCTAGTTACCATCTGTCACCATACAAAAGTATTACATAATTATTGACCATATTCCCCACACTGTATGTTTCATACCTGTGATTTCACTTATTTTGTAACTGAAAGTTTGACCTCAATCTCCATCATTTAGTCCTCCTCTTCCCCTACTCTCCTCCCCTTTGGCAAACACCTGCTTCTTCTCTGTATCCGTGAATCTTTTTCTTAGTTATGTTTGTTCATTTGTTCTGCTTTTTAAATTACACATACAAGTGAAATCATAAGGTATTTGTCTTTGACCTATTTCACTTAGGTTCATCCATGTTCTTGTATTTGGCAAGAATTCATTCTTTTTTATGGCTGAGCAATACTCCATTGTAGATATATATACCACATCTTCTTTAATTATTCATCTTTCTATGGGCACTTAGGTTGCTTCCCTATCTCGGCTATTGTAAATAATGCTGCAATAAACTTAGGGGCGCATATATCTTTTCATATTAGTGTTTTTGCTTTCTTCGGATAAACACTCAGGAGTGGAATTGATGGGTCATACAATAGTTCAATTTTTATTTTTTTTTCAGGAATCTTCACACTGTCTTCTGTAGTGGCTGTATGAATTTACATTCATACCAGTAGTGCACGAGTGTTCCTTTTTCTCCACATCCTTGCCAACACTTGTTATTTGCTGTTTTTTTGATAATAGCCATTCTGACAGGTGTGACATGATAGATTATTGTGGCTTTGATTTGCATTTCCCTAATAATTAGTGATGTTGAACATCTTTTCAAGTGCCTGTTGGCCAACTCTATGTCTTCTTTGGAAAAATGCCTATTTTCAGGTCCTCTGCTTATTTTTTATTTTGGATATTCAGTTGTATGAGTTCTTTGTATATTTTAGACATTTACCCTCATCAAATATATGGTTTGCAAATATTTTCTTCCATTCAGTGGGTAGCCTTTTTGTTTTTGTTTCCTTCACTGTGCAAATGCTTTTTAGTTTGATGTAGCCCCATGTGTTAATTTTTGCTTATGTTGCCCTTGCCTGAGGAGATACATCCAAAAAATTGTTACTAAGACCAATGTCAAAGAGCATACTGCCTATGGTAACTTCTAGAAGTTTTATGATTTCAGGTCTTACATTTAAGTCTTTAAGCTATTTTGAGTTTATTTTTGTATATGGTATGAGATAGTAACTGTCTTCTATTAAGTCACACATTAGAACAATTTATAAAAATATAAAACAATGCAACTATTTAGTATTTTTTTGTTTTGAAAATATAATTTTTTTATTAAAAATGAGTTAACATGTAGTGGGTTTATTTTTGCTACTTTCAAATGAAATATTAAATATTTTAAAGTTTTTCAGTGTTAATTTTAACTATATATATACACATATATAGAGTATATACATGTATATAACCTATACAAAAGCACTTGTAGCTCTCAATAATTTTTAAAAGCGTAATTGTGCTCTGAGACCAAAATGTTTGAGAACAATTGCTCTAAGTAAATAATACACCAGAAGTATGTTTTTTTTTTTTAACATCTTTATTGGAGTATAATTGCTTTACCACTGTTGTTTTAGTTGCTGCTGTATAACAAAGTGAATCAGCTATATGTATACATATATCCCCACATCCCCTCCCTCTTGCGTCTCTCTCCCACCCTCCCTATCCCACCCCTCTAGGTGGTCACAAAGCACTGAGCTGATCTCCCTGTGCTATGTGGCTGCTTCCCACTAGCTATCTATTTTACATTTGGGAGTGTATATATGTCCATGCCACTCTCTCACTTCATCCCAGCTTACCTTTCCCCCTCCCTGTGTGCTCAAGTCCATTCTCTAGTAGGTCTGCATCTTTATTCCTGTCCTGCCCCTAGGTGCTTCAGAACCTTTTTTTTTTTTTTTTAGATTCCATATATATGTGTTAGCATACGGTATTTGTTTTTCTCTTTCTCACTTACTTCACTCTGTATAACAGTCTCTAGGTCCATCCACCTCACTACAAATAACTCAATTTTATTTCTTTTTATGGCTGAGTAATATTCCATTGAATATATATGCCTCATCTTCTTTATCCACTCTTCTGTCGACAGACACTTAGGTTGTTTTCCTGTCCTGGCTATTGTAAATAGTGCTGCAATGAACACTGCAGTACATGTCTCTTTTTGAATTATGGTTCTCCCAGGGTATATGTCCAGTAGTGGGATTTCTGGGTCATATGGTAGTTCTATTTGTAGTTTTTTAAGGAACCTCCATACAGTTCTCCATAGTGGCTGTATCAATTTACATTCCCACCAACAGTGCAAGAGGGTTCCCTTTCTCCACACCTTCTCCAGCATTTATTGTTTCTGAAACTTTTGATGATGCCCACTCTGACTGGTGTGAGGTGATACCTCATTGTGGTTTTGATTTGTATGTCTCTAATGATTAGTGACGTTGAGCATCCTTTCATATGTTGGTTGGCAATCTGTATATCTTCTTTGGAGAAATGTCTTTTAGGTCTTCTGCCCATTTTTGGATTGGGGTTTTTGTTTTTGTGATATTGAGCTGCATGAGCTGCTTGTATATTTTGGAGATTAATCCTTTGTCAGGTGCTTCGTTAGCAAATATTTCCTCCCATTCTAAGGACTGTCTTTTTGTCTTGTTTATGGTTTCCTTTGCTGTGCAAAATATTTTAAGTTTCATTAGGTCCCATTTGTTTATTTTTGTATTTATTTCTATTTCTCTAGGAGGTGCTGTGATTTATGTCATAGAGTGTTCTGCCTATGTTTTCCTCTAAGAGTTTTATAGTGTCTGGCCTTACATTTAGATTGTTAATCCATTTTGAGTTTATTTTTGGGTATGGTGTTAGGGTGTGTTCTAGTTTCATTCTTTTACATGTAGCTGTCCTGTTTTACCAGCACAACTTATTGAAGGGCTGTCTTTTCTCAACTGTATATTCTTGCCTCCTTTATCAAAGATAAGGTGACCACATGTGCGTGGCTTTATCTCTGGGCTTTCTATCCTGTTCCATTGATCTATATTTCTGTTTTTGGGCCAGTACAACACTGTCTTGATTACTGTAGCTTTGTAGTGTAGTCTGAAGTCAGGGAGCCTGATTCCTCCAACTCCGTTTTTCTTTCTCAAGATTGCTGTGACTATTTGGGGGTCTTTTGTGTTTCCATACAAATTGTGAAAGTTTTTGTTCTAGTTCTGTGAAAAATGCCATGGGTAGTTTGATAGGGATTGCATTGAATCTGTAGATTGCTTTGGGTAGTAGAGTCATTTTCACAATGTTGATTCTTCCAATCCAAGAACATGGTATATCTCTCCATCTATTTGTATCATCTTTAATTTCTTTCATCAGTGTCTTATAATTTTCTGCATACAGGTCTTTTGTCTCTTTAGGTAGGTTTATTCCTACATATTTTATTCTTTTTGTTGCAATGGTAAATTGGAGTGTTTCCTTAATTTCACTTTCAGATTTTCATCATTAGTGTATAGGAATGCCAGAGATTTCTGTGCATTAGTTTTGTATCCTGCTACTTTACCAAAATCATTGATTAGCTCTAGTAGTTTTCTGGTGACATCTTTAGGATTCTCTATGTGTAGTATCATGTCATCTGCAAACAGTGACAGCTTTACTTCTTCTTTTTCGATTTGGATTCCTTTTATTTCTTTTTTGTCTCTGACTGCTGTGGCTAAAACTTCCAAAACTATGTTGGATAAAAGTGGTGAGAGTGGACAGCCTTGTCTTGTTCCTGATCTTAGTGGAAATGGTTTCAGTTTTTCACCATTGAGAATGATGCTGGCTGTGGGTTTGTCATATATGGCCTTTATTATGTTGAGGTAAGTTCCCTCTAGGCCTACTTTCTGGAGAGTTTTTATCATAAATGTGTGTTGAATTCTGTTGAAAGCTTTTTCTGCATCTATTTAGATTATCATATGGTTTTTACCCTTCAATTTGTTAATATGGTGTATCATATTGATTGAGTTGCATATATTGAAAACTCCTTGCATTCCTGGGATAAACCCCACTTGGTATGGTGTATGATCCTTTTAACGTGCTGTTGGATTCTGTTTGGATTTTGTTGAGGATTTTCGCATCTATGTTCATCAGTGATATTGGCCTGTAGTTTTCTTTTTTTGTGACACCTTTTTCTGTTTTTGGTATCAGGGTGATGGTAACCTCATAGAATGAGCTTGGGAGTGTTCCATCCACCCTCTGCCATATTTTGGAAGAGTTTGAGAAGAATAGGTGTTACCTCTTCTCTAAATATTTGATAGAATTCGCCTGTGAAACCATCTGGTACTAGGCTTTTGCTTGTTGGAAGATTTTTAATCACAGTTTCAATTTCAGTGCTTGTGATTGGTCTGTTTATATTTTCTATTTAGAAGTATGTATTAGTTTTGATTTTATGTGAATACACACACACACACACTCGAAATAATTGTAGAGGTCTCACACATGGTTTGAACGACTAAAATGAGCACTCTGGGTAAGAATTATTTTTCTCAAGACATCTGGTGTTAAAATTATGTGAACATGAATTTAAATCAGAGTTCCAAAATCTATAGTATACCCACCTTTACCACTTGGCAATAATTGATTTCCTATTTATCTATTAAGTATGTCTTATTTGTAACTTAGGCAAGTTATTAACTATTTTAAAACCTCAGCTTTCTCATGCTTAATATCTCCTGAAGAAACAGATAAAAATTGTATTACCTCCATTGCTGTTGTAATGATTAAATGAGGAAAGTATTTGTCTTTTAACATACATTAGCTGAACTATTTTTATTATTCTATATTTTTATTACCTTATTATTTTTTTTACTGTTGTTACAGCTGTTTCTTTGGTAAGTAGTCCTGTAGCTTCTTCATTTATTCATTACTCATGATGGAGAACCCAAACTTTCAGAGGCAGCATAGTTTACTACTCTATGGAAATTTTTTTTTTTTATTGTTTACCAGCGTGACTCTTAGCTTTCAATTTCCCTTAAAGCCAAAATTATTTTCTGGAAAAAGCACATTAGAGTCATACAGACTTATTCTTGAATATTGTTTTATCACTTACAGTTTATGTTGTCATTGGTAAACCACTAAACGTCAGTTACTTCATCTATGAAATGGGGATAATAATACTTTTTCTTTTCAGGGTTATATTGAAATATAGAAGAAACAATGTAGGTTAACCACATAATGATGCATGCCCATTCATTCAATTACAATGTCTAGTGCAAGCTTTATATTGAGAACTTCTTAGGAGCTAAATGGGCAATTTTGAAAGAGACATACGCATGCCTGGCGCTCATAGAACTTTGAGACTAGTGGGGCCACGTAACACATTATATTAGTTGGGAAGAATCCTATGTGCTTTTGCTCACAGCTTTCCAACTGAGTGCAAGTACTGGGAAAAATCATTCATGCATTTTACATCGAGTCACTTGCTGCTTCTCGTATTATGATAATACAGTGATAATCCACGTTTCCTTGCTTTTCTTGGTGATTGCTTTTACCAACCACTATTCTCCTCCTGATATTCTTGCTATCAGTCACCTATACTGCAAAAAGTATGACCAACAGAAGAATCTGCTCTTGTATAGAAGAATTCTGCTTCCTGAAAAACCAGATTTTCTTCCTGTTGTAGTATGCAGGTCAAAGACATTGCAACTAGAAGTGCCAATGTCTTTCATTAAACATGCAAGCAATCAATTCAAAGAAAGTTTTTAAATCCTAATCCTATCCCCAAGAGTTTGCTGCCACTGGCATACCGATACACAACGGCTTTAAAGAGGTAATTAACATATAATTAAATATTTACACTATGTATAAGCAAGGGCCTAAGTGCTTTGGTGGGAGGGTGGATTCAGGATTTACTGATTTACTTTGCATAGAGATGCGATTGACGTGATGAAAGAGTAGAGAGTAACTAACAGGATCATGTCTCCAGATTTTGGTCCCTAATTCTAAAGAACTACAACTATTTTTACCTTCTCCTCTCCATTTAAGGAAAATAATGTGTTGGCTGCCTGTTTCATGCTTTTGTGGGACATAAAACATGAGTTAATAAATAATCTCACTTTCAGAAGCTTGCACTCTAATGGGGTAAGAGAAACTATTTCTTGATGCAAAAATTATATAAACTTCAATTTAAAGTATCCACTAATTTTATTGAAACAGTCATATTCATTTGTTTATGCACTGTCTATGGCTGCTTTCACACTACAACTACTGAGTTGAATAGTTGCAGTAAATACCATATGGACTGCAAATCCTAAATATAGAAATATTTAGTATCTGGCCCTTTACAGTGAAAGTTTGCTGACCTCTGCTTTAAAGAGATTATGCAAATATTAAATTTTTCTTACAACACTGAGATAATGAGAATTGTGATAATGATGATGCAGAAGAGAAGGAGCAGCAGGATCACGATCATATTACTTTGATTTTTTTTTACCTGTCTCCAGGCTTGGACCATTTCTTGGGTGGACCACTTCAGTAAAAGCTACATCCAATCAATTAGATAGTGATTTCTATTCATTCCATTTCTAGAAATGCAACATTTCATCATTTATAGCCATCTCTAACGTTTTAAGATGCTACGTATTAGTTGGGTAAGTCTGGCAGACATTGTGGCTCACCCAGCCAACACCCTACTTTCCCACCCTTCCTTTGTTTCTTATTATGAGAATACTGATTTTGTTCAAGTTTGAGCATTGTACAACCTCAGGTACAGAATAGGATTACTCTCTCTCTAATTTAAGCTAATCAGCCTACTTCTATTCCTCTTACCAACTGGTAGGCTTAGGTATAGCATGTGACAATCCTGTGCAAACATACATGAAATAATGTCTCCTAGGGAGATATTTCCATATTTTTGACTAATGTTTTCAAAACAAAAGGCAACTAACGGGGCTTCCCTGGTGGCGCAGTAGTTGAGAGTCCGCCTGCCGATGCAGGGGACGCGGGTTCGTGCCCTGGTCCGGGAAGATCCCACATGCCACAGAGCGGCTGGGCCTGTCAGCCATGGCCGCTGAGCTGCGCGTCCGGAGCCTGTGCTCCCCAGTGGGAGAGGCCACAACAGTGAGAGGCCCGCGTACCGCAAAAAAAAAAAAAGGCAACTAACTATAAACACTACAACTGTTTATGAAATATGCTACTGCCCACATTAGTGTGCTCTGGGGTGCCACATAGAATCGAGTGGGAGAGAAGATGTTTAAGAAAAAAGGTAAATTGTTTAAAGTGACAAATCTTTCTCAAATAGTATGAATGTTACAGATTCCTAAATTTAAAAAAGTATAATTTCAGAGTAGTGTCAAAGACCCACTTTCTAGTTTTTCTTTGTGCCCTAATTTGTAGTTCTGGAAATACACAAATTAGAGTGGTATTCACAGTGGTAGTACATGGAAGCTGAAGATCATTGCACAATGTTAAACAATTCATATATCATCCCCAAAACATACATATATACAAATCTATACATACCATACCTGAAGTGTGATATTCATATTGGCAAATGAATGTTAATTGGATGCTAGAAGTGTAAAGATTTTAATTTTATAAGTATTAATAAACTTTAATTAAAATGTTAAAAATTGAATAAAACAGCATTATTGCAATCATTTATGTTTTAAAATATTATATTTTTAAATGTTATTTTTATTTAGCCTTTTCATTTCACTAGATTTTTTGAAAGTTTAGAAGATAATAACTTTTCATAAAATACACATAAAAAGCATTTTAAATATTTTATTCTTATATTTATTGTCATTTATATTTATTATATTCACATTTGATATGTTGAGTACGGTTACAATTGATGGGTATATTTTATAAGTCTCTATAAATTTTGTTTCTCCCTCTCTTTTGCTGTTGCCCTCCCTCACTCTCTTGACTCTCTCTTCTTCACTCTCTTATTGTTGAAGAAACTGATATTGGTCCTGTAGTGTTTTGCACAGTTTAGAGGAGCACTGTTCAACAGAATTTTCTGAGATGATATAAATGTTCTAGGCTCTTCAGTATGGTAGCCACTAGCCACATATGGCTAATGAACTCTTGAAAGAAATGTGGACAGTGTGGCCCGGGAACTGCAAGAAGTTTTGGTTTGTTTTAATGTTTAATGTTAAATTTAAATTTAAATAGTTATGTGTGCTAGTGCCTCGTGGCTGCCACATTGGATAGCACAGCTCTAGATTTTGCTGCATCACTGTGGTACAGTTTAACAAGGCTCTCTGCTCTTCTCAATTCCTATAAATTGGTGGTTGGATCCACATAGAGGCTTCAATTCAATAATCTTTCCACTACACCAAGAGTAAGAATTTAGTATTTTAATCCACCTCTACTGCAAATCACTTAAGTGAAAGTTCAGATTTCATCGAGAATATCTTTAATTCTAAGCAAGGCATTTTAAAAATAAAGATATAAAAGTATAGAACTTTTACGTAAAATCATTTTTTCCCAAAACTATAAATCAATCAATTTCTATCATCTCTCTGAACTATTTTACTATCTTCAGAATTTTACAAAGATTTTTTTTTTCTTTTCTTGACAAATACGTGGTGCTACATTATCTTTTCACAGTTAAGGAGGAACACTTTTAGGGGGGGATTGACAAAAGCAATAAATACTGAATTTCAGATCTTTATGGATTCTATGAAATCTGTTTTTTGGCTTAAGGTACACCATATATCCTCATCTCTTTTCTAAGTCAGAGAACTCTTTTATCTTCCTAAGAGAAAGTAAAACTCAAAAAGATGAGACCATTTCATCTGGGTTTTGCCCAGATGTGGGATTTGCATCATTCAGAGTTGCACATGCTAGGTGACATCAAAAGTTCAATTTGGAAACTTATCCCCTAGGAATTACCTCTAGAAATCCAGTGCTTGTGTCTCACAAGGCCTTATTCTGGCCAGAGTAATGCCCATAATCATAATAATGAAGTGATATGAAACATTTTCAACATCTTTGTTTCAGGCTCTTTTCATATATATGCAGAACAATTTAATAAAGAGATTAGTGTATGTATGTCTTTGTTGCTATCTAAGAATAATAAAGAATAAATGAAATGTCTTTCTCTGTCTTTTCTTATTTGTCTACCATCCATCTCCCATTCAGAAAAGTTTGGATCCCAGACTTAACTTTCCTCCACTGAAAAATAAATACCAATATACTGAAATTCATAACATCAGAACACTAGATGTTTTTATTGGAGGAATGGCTAATGATGGTGAGGAGAGGAAAGAAACAGTATCTTAGACATTATGATTGGAGAGGCAGAAATGGCTGAGCTAGAGACAGTTCTTTTACATGTAAAAACCACATTTCTGAGAGACATCTCAGTAAATAATATTGACCTGTATCCCACTTTCATTGCATTGTAAATGGTGAATAGACCCTCTGCTTGGAGGCAAGTCTGGGTTAAGAGTTCTGCCCCTTCTAGTTACGACCTTGGGAGCTGCTGGACAGTAACAACGTTTTTTACCTCCATGAAGAGAGATTTTTACCCTAAATACACACCCATTGAAGAGACTCTCTCACTAATTCTCCTCTTTTGAGGGATTGTACTGCCCTGAGATAAGGTTTTGCTAATTCCCTAAGTGCTCTTTGTGGTGTACAGCGCACTTCATCATCCAGGAGTGCTAACGCCGCGTGTTCCTTTCTAGAAATAAAGGTAATATTTTGGTTTCTTTCTAGAAATAAAGGTAATATTTTGGTTTTACCTTTTGTTTTTTAATGTTATTGCTAAAATTGTGAAGTAATCCTGGCAGAGAAAAGGGCTCTAATTCATTAGCCTCCCTGAAACCACGAACAGTATTCATTCACTTATATAATATTTTTTATTTATTAAGTTACTACTATGTACAAAGGATTTCTCTAAGTGCTAATACTACAGTTTCCGACATGTACCTTTAAAAGGACTATGTGGGATTCTTATCATGATAAATAAGCCAGATTGCAAAGGATAAGGGCTGGTATACATATATTTACAATGTTTTCCTCACCCATTACTTTATTAATTGTATTTTTTTAACCATTAATTGAAGACGGTATTATAAAAATATGTGGGGGCTTCCCTGGAGGCGCAGTGGTTAAGAATCTGCCTGCCAATGCATGGAACACAGGTTCGATCCCTGGTCCGGGAAGATCTCACATGCTGCGGAGCAACCAGGCCCACACACCACAACTACTGAGCCTATGCTCTAGAGCCATGCGCCACAATTACTGAGCCTGCGCTCTACAGCCTGTGAGCCACAACTACTGAAGCCCGCGTGCTTAGAGCCTGTGCTCCGCAACAAGAGAAGCCACTGCCAATAGAAGCCCATGCTCCGCAACGAAGAGTAGCTGTCACTTGCTGCAACTAGAGAAAGCTCGCGCGTAGCAACGAAGACACAACGCAGCCAAAAAAAAAAAAAAAAGTATATATGTGTTGAATGAATGAATAAATTAAGTGTTTGGAGTGGAGCACAAACGTATGACACAGTTATATAGCTTTCCCCACTTATCTGCAGGGTATGTACTCCAAAACCCCTGGTGGATGACTGAAACTACAAATACTATCGAACCCTACATATACTATACTTTTTCCTGTTTTTTCCTATACGAACAGAAGATTAGGGTATACAGCAAGGATATGCTGGACAGAGGGGTGATTCAGGTCCAGGGTGAGATGGAGCTGAGGGCGCAGGCCAGCTGAGATTTCATCACGCTACTCAAAATGGCCACAATTTAAAACTTATGAATTGTTTCTTTCTGGAATTTACCACTTAATATTTTCAGACCACAGTTGACTGAATAACGGAAACCATGGAAAGCAAAACCACAGATAAGTAGAGATTACTCTGGTTGTATTTTTTCCAAAGGTGAGTCTTGAGTCCTCTCTGTGGAGGCAGACAGACAAAATTCAAAGCCTCAGCTGTGTCACTTACCAGTAATTGGACCTTTGCACAAGTATGCAGCCTCTGTAAGCCTCAGCTGCAATATTTATAACATGGGGGAAACAGTATGTAGCTGTAGCATTAATTTTTATAAATAACATGAAGGTCTTGGTGCATAGCAGGCACTGGGGCTCCAAAACAGAGCTATTTGATAGAAAGCCTGTTTCTGAGTTAAGCTCAAACCAAATACATTCATTTGGTTCAATACAACATGCCTCTTATTTGAAACCTCATGCTGTGAAGACACAAGGGAAAGAGAGAGTAAATGTAATATTTATCACTCACATCAGTAGTCTTGGACCGGTCAAAGGAAATACATTTACCAGTTGACTAAAAAGCAGAGTTTCATCCCAGTTCCTTGAGAATGCAACCTGAAAGGAGGAAAACATCTTAAGCCCGAATCCAATCAGAGCTCATTAATTTTGTGACAACTGAACTGTTTACTTTGAAGCAAGAGAAAATGAAAATATTGACACAGGGAGACAAATAGGTATTTGAGAAAGAATTAATTTATCTCAGAAAAGAATAAAGGTGATTTAGCAATTACACCTCCATAAAAGTTCAGCAGTCTTTATGCAATGACACCAATAAAATGAACTTGGTTTTCATTTTACTTCTACAGTATAAGCAGTTACACAAAACGAATAACCATGGGCCAAAAACAATAGTGGGGGTGGGGAGTTTGCAGAAAGATTTTTCAGCTGATGCAATGCATCAGAAAGCATGTAAGCATTTAATCTGGCCCCATTTAATCTAGCTTGCTGGGACAGAGTCAATGGAAAGTGGGGTTGAGATGCATCAATCAACCCTATTTAGAAACAGGAATCCCAGAAGACCTATTAACTATATAGGAATGGGAGGAAAGATTCTCTAAAAGGGGGAGAAAAGTTACAGCAAGCAAAGTAAGCAAGAGCACAGAGCACAAAGAGATGTGGGGTTCACCCAGTAGATAACGGAACAGTTAAGAAATTAGGTAAACGAAGCAAAGCTTGGTTACAGGGATTCAAAGAGGAGATGGAAGTATGGATAAATAATATTTCAAGACTAATTTCCCTAACTCATCCTATACTTCTCTATTCTTTTCCTCTGATCTGGATTTTGGCAGGGTTGACTGAGCCAGGGGCATATCTCTAAAGCAGCAGAATAACTTCCAGAACATGGAATCTGAGAAGGAGCTGCTGTGTGGTTTCAAAAGGGTCTGTGGGGAAAGTGGGTGGCTGGCCTAAATCGCCATCTGCTGTTTGTTTTGTCCCCCCTCCCCTTTTTTTGGCTCTTTCCCTGTGCTTCAGAAACTGATTCATTCCTAGTCAACAGCAAGTGTTGTTTGAAATTTAAAAACTTAATGTAAGTTTTTACACAATGTATTGGCTTTAACGCTTTACCATCTAACCTCTTTTTAATGAAATATATGGTTTTTTCCACCAGGGGTTGTTGCAAATACACTATAATCCTAATTCAATTTAATCAATGTTTATTACTTTATTCCATATGTCAGTTTAATATCATTCCTGTGCTCCAGGCTAGGAATAATATAAGACTCCAGGTCTCTATTAGTCTAGGGGGAAGGATACTGTGCATGTATGTAACCACTGACTTACCTGTTAGAGATGTGTAGGAGAGGATTAACGCATCATATACATTGGTCTAGACTGGTGGTCTTAAACTGGACAGATGCACCTTGTATTGGAGGAACCTGATTTCCAGGCCATCAGTGGATCTGCCTGAGAACTTATCTGTGGTTCTCTTTGCTATGTTCTTTTTCATAATTGCCTTTATCTCACATTACAACAGAGAAGTATATAACACCGAAACACCTAGAATTACCATAGTGCACTGCCAGAAATGACAGAAAACAAACAAGCAAACAAACAAAATCTCTAGAATGTCACAGAAAATTAAAAATAAAAAAAAATTTTTAATATTGGTGCTAGAAAAGTCTCCTTTAATCAAAGCTCTATAATTCACCCACCATATCTATACAAGATACATTTCCAATAAAATTTAAATTATTATGTTAATAAGTACTAGAATTTACGTTGTTTGGTTCAACTGTGTACTATTAACCATAATGCAGTCTAAAATATCTGTTATACAAATTTTCAGGAAATAAAAATATATATTTGATTACATACTTTTGTTGTAAAATATGACAGTGTGATCCATAAAAGATACAAATATTCAGGTGTAAAAATGTATTATTACATTGGGATAAAATTCTGAGGGACAAGTGAAATGATGATATAATATCAAGGAACAAAAGAAGTTAAAAAACTTGTCCTTACATTTTTAAAATGGATTTTCCTGGTTATCAATTTACTGTCATATTTGGATTGCATTAGATACAGTTAAACATCCCATGATTATTTATTGAATGATCCTATTTACTTCTTGTAGTACTTGTTCTCTTAAAGTCTACTTTATCTAATAATGATTGGGTTGCACTGTTATTCGTTTGGTTGGTTTTTATTTATATTGGAGTGTTTATTTCTCCAACCTGTACTTTCAGACTCCATATACACTTATTTTTAGATGTGTTTATTTTTTATATATGTTTGTTTAAAATCAACTTGGCAAGGATTATCTTTTACTTGGAGCAGATAGGTAGGCAATTATATTTAATGTGATTATTGATATACATTGATTTTAAACTATATTTTAGCATATTTTGTCTATCCTGTCTAGCATTTGACCTTTTTTTCTCTCTTTCCTTGCCTTCTTTTAGATTTTTTTAAAATATTCAATTTTTCTTCTTTGTTTAGAAGATAAACACTCATTTGTTAATCTTTTACTGGTTATCCTGACAGTTTCAACATGCTTCTTTTCTTATCAGGATAGTTTCTTTAAACTTCTTTGTAGGCAATATCAAAGAATTTCTGGCGGGAAATCTCCACTTACCTGGATGCATCAAACTAGCTCCTTTTCCTCACTTTGGCTTTTAGTGCTAACCCACTTCCTCAGAGTAGCCTGTCCGAATACACCTTCCCTCCAACCTAAATGTGCAATTAAAAAAAAAAAAGTCAACCCTGCATTAATTTCCAATCACACTATATGCTTTTCTCCAAGTATCTTAACATAATAAGTAATATATTTCATTTGGATGACATTTAAGTCCTAGCTCCTCCATTTGAGGGTACACTTCATGAAATTAGGGACATTTTAATTGTGTATGTGTTACATATCTGCACCTGGGACTTTGCAGACAATAAAGTGCTTATTCACAACATAATATAAGTGCTCCTACCATGAATGATTTTAAACTATGAACCAGATATCACTAAATGCATATTTGGGAACATGTATACAGTTGGCTTCAGCAAATGACTGAAAGTAGGATTTTTGGTCACTTGCATTAGAAATTGCTAGAAACTTACTAAACTAACCCAAAATTCCCCTCTTTTTTATGGCCTAAATTCATACTTGAAAAAAAAATGCTTGACACATGGAATATTTTAAGATAAATTATCTTGGAATATATGTAGTTTTGGTTATTACATATGTTTATTTTTTCCAAACCATTTGAGCATTCTCTTTATGTTAATATCTGTATGTTTGCTAAATACAGACAACTCAAATAACCAATTATTTGTTTCTTGGTCCATTTGAATGAAAGTTGCTTTAACTAATAACCTCAGCCTATTTGGGTTCACCAATTGAATAAAATACATATACTCCATATATATATATACACACACACACGCACACACACACACATATATATAAGTATATATACATATATACATATACATCCTTTGGTGAAGAGAGTGGTCTGGCTACATTTAGTTAACCATATAGCTCACCCTGCACAAGACTAGATAGACACAAGCTTTCGTAATGCATTTTTATAAGTGCAACCCAACTGCAAATCTCCCGTTTAAAATAAGACAAGGAGAAATAGAAAATAAACACAGATCATTGATACATAACTAAGCTAAAGGATTTCCTGCTAAGAAAGCCAAGGATTGATCTACATTAAAAATGTGATTTATTCCAGAAAGAGCATAATTAAGCATTAGTCAATAGCTAAGGCATTTTAATAGTATCTTTCTAACCGCCGAAAGTACATTAAAAGACTAAAATCTGAACCTGAGAAAAGCTTCATTAATTAAACAAAAATTCTTTTTCTTCACACTGGGAAATGGTCAAAATGCTTCCTAAAGTGGATATCAGATGAAACAGATACACAGTTACACATAGAAGAACTTTGAGCTCGTATGGGTCCTAGAATCTGAAAGCATTAGCCATCTGATGAAATCAAACTGGGAGAAGAATTCAGATTATATCACTGACATATATTATCAAAATGAATTAATTAAGCATAGCCTGTGTGGAGGGCTCCCTCTGTACCCAGCTAAGCCCTGTGGACAATATTATGGACTCTTGAAGTATACTCCCTGACTTTAAGGTTCTTCAACCTGGACTTGGGGAACAGAACAAAGACAGGTGAAATAATAAAAATGTAAGTACATCCTGCTTGGATAATATTACATAACTAGTATATAGAAGAAGGAATGAGTGTGGGCTACGATATTCAGAGAATGCTGCCTGGAAAAAACTGTGTGTGTGTGTATTGAGTAGGGTATCCACTATTTTCCAAGATTTTAAGAGTGGATAGAATTGGGAGATATGGGAGGGTCATAGTTCTTTTGGAGGGAAATAGCCTAAACGAGGATTAAGAAAAAAATTATCAGATGCACACTAAGACTAGTGAGATATTTAGAAGGCCAGTCTGATTTCCTTGACTCATGTGGGTCAGTGGGGCTGAAAACTCCATCAGTGCCTAATGACCTTTGTAATACTAATAGAAAAATAATGATAAAATAATGATAGGTGATTTAATGTCAAAGCTACACAGATGATTTAATTTTTATAACAGCTTGATGTATGTTTTATTTCACTTTACAAATGGGAAACTGATTCTTAGGAAGGATAAGTAGGCAGCCCAGATCACACACTAACACATGACAGGATTGAGCTTCAATTGACTCCAAAGCTGATTGCATTAGATACATTTAAACATCCCATGATTATTTATTGAATGATCCTCTGCCACCACTGGCAGAGTTAAAGGGAGGTTACAAAAAATGCTGTAATCCCTGCTCTCTAGGAGGGAGAAGAGAACCAACATTAATTGTATATTTAAAAACTCTTAAGCTGGGAGGAGATCAAGATGAAAGAGTAGGAGGACTTGAAACTCACCTCCCCACCATGAACACATCAAAAATACATCTATGTGAGGAACAATTCTCACTGAAAACAAACTTGAAACTGGCAGAAAGACTCCTGTACAACCAAGGCGGTAATAAAGATCCACACAGAATGAGGTAGTAAAGGAAGAGAAGGGATCAGGTTGGGGCCTGTGCCCCAGGAAGGGGACCAGAGGAAAAGGGCGATTACACACAGGCAAAGATCCTCCCTGGGGAGTGAGAGTTCTAGCCACACATAGATGCCATATTCCTGGGGTCTGATACAAGAAAGACAAACCTCCTTGGCTGGTTGGAGGGCCAGTGGTAATAACAGGAGGGCTGTGGAAAGCCTAGACTCCCCTCCTAAGGAGCATGCATGTGCACTTGCTTACTCCTGAAACAGGGTGGAGAAGGCAGATTGCTCAGGTGGTTGACTGTATCCTGTGACTGCCCTAGCAGGTACCGCAGCCTGAGCCGAGTGAACTCTCCAGCCCTGCCTGCTTCACATTGGAGCTCCATGCTGGAGTGAGGGCTACCATGACTGAGGAAAGAACTTGGCCATCAGACACGGAGGTGGCTCCAACTCAGAATGGTGTCTGAGCATGGTGGAGACAGTCATTAGTGGCACTTACCCTGGTGATTATACCCAATCCCTATAAAACACTCATGACATTTTTCCCAGAATTAGAACAAATAATCCTAAATTTATATGGGACCACAAAAGACCTCAAATTACCAAAGCAATCTTGAGAAAAAGAAAAAAACAAAGCTGGACGTGTTATGCTTCCTGACTTCAGACTATACTACAAATCTATAGTAATCAAAATAATATGGTTCTGTTCCCCAAACAGAAACATAAATCAATGGAACAGAATAGAGAGCCCAAAAACAAACGAACACACCCGTGATCAATTAGTCTATGACAAAGGAGGGAAGAATAGACAGTGGAGAAAAGAGTCTCTTCAATAAGTGGTGCTGGGAAAATTGGACAGCTACATGTAAAAGAATGAAATTAGAACATTTCCTCACACCATATATAAAAATAAACTCAAAATGAACTAAGCACCTAAATGTAAGACCTGAAACCCTGAAACTCCTAGAAAATACATAGGCAGAACACTCTTTGGCATAAATTGTAGCAATATTTTTTTGAATCTTTCTCCTAAGGCAAAAGAAATAAAAGCAAAAATAAACAGGTGGGACTTAATTAAACTCAAAAGTTTTTGCACAGCAAAGGAAAAAACTGACAAATCAAAAAGACAATCTAATAAATGGGAAAATCATGCAAATGATATGACTGATAAGGGGTTAATATCCAAAATATATAAACAGCTCTTCCAACTCAATATCAAAAAAACAAACAACCCAATTAAAAAATGGACAGAAGACATGAATCATTTTTCTAAAGAAGAGATACAGATGGCCAACCAGTACATGAAAAAATGCTCAACATCGCTAACAATTAGAGAAATGCATATCAAAACCACAATAAAATATCACCTTACACTTGTCAGAATGGGTATCATCAAAATGTCTACAAATAACAAATGTTGGTGAGGATGTGGAGAAAAGGGAACACTTGTACCCTGTTGGTTGGAATGTAAACTGGTGCAGCCACTGTGGAGAACAGTATTGTGGTTTCTCAAAAACTAAAAATAGAACTACCATAAGATCCAATAATTCCACCCTGGGTATATATCTGAAGAAAATAAAAACACTAGTTTGAAAAGATACATGCACCCCAATGTTCATAGCAGCACTATTTATAGCAGCTAAGATATGGAAGCAACCTAAGTGTCCATCAACAGATGAATGGATAAAAAAGTGTGAGATATATATATACACACACATATACATGCACAATGGAATACTACTCAACCACAAAAAAAGAATGAAATTTTGCCACTTGCAACAACATGATTGGACCTGTAGAGTATTATGCTTAGTGAAATAAAGCAGAGAAAGACAAATATTGTATGTTATCACTTATATGTGGAATCTAAAATATAAAATGAATGTATATAACAAAACAGAAACAGGCTCACAGATATAGAGAACAAACTAGTGGTTACCAGTGGGGAGAGGGAAGGAGGAGGGGCAAGATAGGGACATGGAATAAAGAGATACAAACTACTATGTGTACAATAGATAAGCCAACAAAGACATACTTTACAGCACAAGGAGATACAGCCATTGTTTTGTAATAACTTTGAATGGAGCAAAATCTATAAAGATATTGAATCACTATGTTGCACACTTGAAACTAATACAGTACTGCAAATAAACTACGCTTCAATTTAAAAATAAATAAAAATAAATAAATAAAACACTTACACATGCAGAGTTGGAAATAGATCCTGACCCATACAATTTCTTATGTGCTCTTCAATTCTTTCATGTGGGTTTGCTTCTAAACCCAGTAGAGTCATGGGTAGGAGTATGACATGGAAGAACAAGTGTGGGTTTGGGAATCAATAGGCTCTCATTCCAGGCCTTGCTCTATACTTTATAACTTTGATCATCTAACTTTCAGTCTCAGCTTCCTGAGACTATGCTCCTCTATAGAAGGTGATGTAAAACCAACCTTGCCTGATTGTTGAGAGGGTGAAGTGTGATGATGTGTGTTTCCTACCTAGCACAGGATATATGGCCCTAATTATTGTAATTCCTTTGTTTGCCATACAGACAAAAGCCTACCTCAAATTCAATTATAGGTCCTTAACAAATAGAGCCACAGCCAGAATTTGTTGCATTCTGTTTTGTTTTATAATCATACATGTTCATGTTGCTCTCATCAAGGGACCTATGTCTTAGAGAACAAAGATGGTTGTTCATTTGCTTCCATACACCTTCCACCTCGTGATATAGAAAGTGTCTAGCATTTTTTCAGACAAAATCATGAAGTACCTTCTGTTAAAATTGAGAAAGGCACATCTAGGGAAGGCAGGAAAAAATGCCCAGATGATATTTTTATTATTGTCCCTATTTTGTAGCTATAGAAACTGAGGGACAAAGATGTTACCAGCCAACTTTCACAACTCATAAGAAACCAAAGGGAAGTAAATAAGCAAATAAATAAAGAAATAAATTTAGCTAGACATGATTACTATGTAAAGTATAATATTACAAAGAATTATGAAGCATGTAAGGTGATGGGGATATAATTTCCTAGAGCTTAGTGAGTAAAAAGTGAATAATAAGAGATGAAGTCTGAGTGTTAGATTGGGCTACATCATGTAGTGCCTTGTAGGTCATAGTCCAGTTTTAATTTTTTTCTGGATGTAATTGAGAAGTTTTAGGGAAATGGTATCATCTGATTCAGCTTTTAATAGATTACATTGGAGGGGGCAGAAGGAAAGTAGATATATCATCTATTACGTAATTCAGACAACAAGACAGTGACTTGAACTAAGGTAATAGCAGTAGCTATAAATACCTTATAATCCCAGAAGTTTCTTTTTCCTTAGAACTTTCAAGGACAGAAGTTGGCCACTTTCTGGCTCTGACAAAGTCATTCCATCAAAGTCTGTTGCCAACTTCTGATTCATTAGCTGAGCATAAAGGGACGTAAGTGTCCCTGGGCAGCCTTTGTTTGGTCTGTTCCCTCCTGACAGCTCTCTTCAATCCCACTCACATGTAGGGAAGATGGGTTTCTCTCTGTGTCCCCCAAGGAAGTTCTTTCACCTTTTTATATCTTTGCCTGCCCTAAGGTATTTACTTTTTTTTTTAATTAATTAATTAATTTATTTTTGGCTGTGTTGGGTCTCCGTTTCTGTGCGAGCGCTGTCTCTAGTTGCAGCGAGGGGGGGGGGCCCTCTTCATAGCGGTGCGCAGGCCTCTCACTGTCGCGGCCTCTTTTTTTTTTTTTTTTGCATGTGGCGCACTGGCTTAGTTGCTCTGCGGCACGTGGGATCTTCCCAGACCAGGGCTGGAACCCGTGTCCCCTACATTGGCAGGCAGATTCTCAACCACTGCGCTACCAGGGAAGCCCGAGGTATTTACTTTTAAGCTCCGACAGATTCAGAGAGGGAAAGATGAGAGCCACACGTTGTAATGGTAAAAATGAAAGGGAGTTGAAAATGCATAATGCAGTCGTAGATCAGAAGAGAGCTCGGCAGAGTGGTGAAGACTACTCAAGCATTCCTACTGCCTTTTGTTTTCTTTGATTCAAATACAATTTTCTGGCCCTCAAATTGCAGCTGACCAGGACACTGGGGAAAATGCCATACACAGGAGATCTCAACAGTCATCAGTGTTTGACCATGGGGTCAACAACTGAGAACAGAATTGCATAACTTCAGATGAAAACAAAGCATGGCCACAGAACCAGAAGAGCCGGAGTGCTGGCAGTTTACTGGGACAAATGCTTAACTTGACATGTAGCTTGACCCTATGTGGAGCGCTGCATGCCCATTAACACACAATTCCAAAATCCAGTGATTATGGATATCATCCCGGACCTACCTAGCTTATTTCAGATCTGCTTCAGTATTTAATGTCTTTATTCTGTTTACACTACTTTGAGTTAATTCCTCAATCCCCTCCAATGACTCTGGATTTAATTTATCATTGGCTTTCCCTACCTTGAAGTATCTGTTCATATACCTGCCATAGCAGAGTCTCTCTGGATCAAACTCCGCATATCTATAGCTGGTCAGCACCCTTGTTTGCCCTTCTAATATTCTATTCAGGGAGAAAGGGGAGATTCCCATATTAGGACATAGGCACACACACAAAAAGAAGCATACCCTGTTTTTTGAACTGACTCTGGGAAGGGTTCTTCTCAAGGAGCACATCATGAGTCTAATCATTGAAGTTGAGGCATAGATCAGAAAATGACTCTTCTTCAGGCTAAACTAGCTCTCCAGAGTTATCTGTTTCGTGGACAGAGTGGAGAATTGGTCATAAAACTAAAAGTGGGGCTAAATCTGTTTCAGGAATCACCTGGCAGCAGCTGTGTAGAGCTGAACAATTTAGAAGGCTGTACACACACACGTGTTCACCTGTATCTGTGTGTAGTTGCCTCACATTCTCCACAGGAGAACGTATAGTCTTAGGAAGACAGCACACACCCTCATCAAAGGTACTGGTTTAAGAAAACCTTTCTTTTCATATTTTTATTATCTATACTTTATACTAATGTTTAAATTTACAATAAAGGGACAACAATAATAAATTAATAATTTCAAATAATCATTTTAAAACCCCCAATTCTAGAACTTAAACACATTTTTTTTCCTTTCATACTTGTTTTTCTATATTTTATTTAGTTAGAGAATGGTCTGTGTATAGATCTGTGTATTGTTTTGTTTTGCTTTTTCTGTGTGTGCATATATGTGAGAGAGAGTGTTTGTGAGTGGTAGTGTTCTGCTCTTTCATGAAGCATACTGGCATGGTAACTTTATATTTTTCTACATAATCTTCATATTATGCTCGTTTCCTGTATAACCATAACAAATTACTGTAAATTTCAGGCTTCACACAACATAAATTTATCATCTTACAGTTCTGTAGGTCAGAAGTCCAAGGCTGGGTTGATTCCTCAGCCCCAGGTCTTATAGGTCTAAATCAAGGTGATGGCAGGGCTTATTCCTTACTGGAGACTGGAAGGATCTGCTTCCAACTTCATTCAGATTGTTAGCTGAATTCAGCACCTTGTGGTTTTAAGACTGTCATATGCATGTCCTTACTGACTGCTCCTGGGAGGGCATCCTTAGTTCCTAGAGTATTCTCTCTGGTCCTTGCCTGGAGCCCCATGTATCTTAGAACCAGCAATGCCATGTCAAATCCTTCTCACATTTGGAATCTCTCTGATTTCCATTTCTATCACCTATATTCTACTTCTGCTGCCATCTCTCACTTCAGCTAGAGAGTTTTCTCTGATATTGAAGGCTTATGTGATTAGATTGGACCCACCTAGATAATGCCATCTCCCTTCTCAAGGCTTGTGACCTTACTTATATATGCAAAACCTGTTTTGTCATGTAGAGTAACATATTCACAGGTGTACATCTTTGTTTCTTTGGTTGGGACAATTATTCATCCTATCACAGTAGTCATCGTCTTTAGCAACTTCATAATTTTTTTTTAAATAGTTGTCTTTCTGTTTTTTATCTTTTGTTTTGGCCGTGCTGTAAGGTTTGTGGGATATTAATTCCCCCTAACCAGGGATCAAACCCATGCCCACTGCAGTGGAAGCGTGGAGTCCTAACCACTGGATCCCCAAGGAATTCCCCAAAACTTCATAATTTTGATATAACATAATATTAAAGAATATTTCTTAGGATATATATTTGTTCTCATTTTTGTGTTTTGCAATTATAAATGATATCTTCTTACCTAGAGCTTTTGAATTATTTCCTTAATCAAATACCAATTTCAGCTTATTGCTATATTGAGTTACAATAGGTTTATATCAGTTAATAAAGTTCAGCCCTAAAAGTTTACTGTTTTATAACTACCTCTCCAGCACTGAGTGTAAATATTTTTAGATGTATATTTCAATTCTAAAATTGCTAGAGTATTAACATTTATTTATTAAATATATAAATCTTATATTATGATTGCTGTGACCTCCTATGTGAAGTACCTTCAGTATTATTTCCTTAATTATCTTTTGGCATCTTGATGCTTTATATAAGCTACTTAAAATTATAGAAATTAGCCACTCATCTGTCATACACAGAGAAAATATTTTTCCATGTAAATTGTTACTCTATTTTAGCTTAATACTTTTCAATGTAGTTTTATCCTTTTAAACTATTCAAATTTATCATCTTTTCCTTTGATCTTGTACTTTTTGATTCAAATCTGGAAAAGTTATCAATTCTTCACAGATCCTATCCATTTTTTTTCAGCTATTCAAATCATCTCTTACTAATGTAGGTGTAATTTTTTGATCTACCTTCCAAGGATTGATTTGCATACTGGGCATTTTTCAACAGAGGGCAGCATCTTGCAGTTGTTCTGCTTTGTGGGTGCACATTTCAACCTCAGAACATCAAATGTTCTGAAATCTTGCTCAAGCACAAACAGTGAACAGCATATACAACAGCATTTCTATGGAAACAAATGATGTATTTTCTTATCACAGAGCTCTGGAAGGTTCTTAAGTCTTCTTTGAAATGCAACAAATGCTCTATAAATCAATAACTGTGGTGAAAACAATAAAGAAGTAGTGCATGTTAGAAAAAAAAATTGAGTCAGCTTTAGAAGGCAGCAATGACAGGAGGTTTTATCCAAAACTTTAATTCAATTGATTATGACTGAATGACTAAGCCAATAAGGCTTGACTCTCCTGCAGATAATGTAACCAATTTGTGCAAGAATTGCAACTAAAGCTTTATTCTCTATATGATTTAATTTTTTAAAATCTGCATTATGTTTTTAATTATCTTCATGATAAATTCAGATTGTTCATGGCTCACGAGGTCCTAGCCCCAGGCCTCAAGATTCAAGCAAGTGTTCTCTATTCTAGTTTTCAGGCAGTCAGTGTTTCCCACCCTTGTGTCCTTATTCTGTTTTCTGTATGTGTGTTACTTTCTTGTTATACCCCAGGCTCTACCAGGACCTATCTTTACCTTATTATCTCTCCACACCGGAATTTGAGCACACTAGAGAGCACATAATAGGCACTCATTAAATAAGGAATGGAAAGATACTGAAATTTAAAATGTTCTGCTTATTAGCTTGGTAATCCTTTATTTCCCCCTAACATTTCTAATACTGCTTAATTTATATATATGTACATAATCCTGACTTTTGTCTCATTTCTATAAAGATTATATTAATAAATAATGTGCCTTTTCCTTTGGGGGATTTTATGGAACTTAGATGTTTTTGTAAGATATTTTGAAATTGTTGATTACAATAGATTAATGGAACTAGGAACTACAATTCCATTAGATGCCTGGTGTTTAAGGTACATCCACTCCTGATTTTTAAATGCATCACAATTTTAGGGCCACTAAGCTTGGAGGCCATGAAAGAGGTTAAGAACTTTATATTTTAGTAAGTCTGATTGTCTGGATTGATATGAAAAGAAAGATAATGTACCTTGCACTTTTGCAAGGTGGCACAAGCAGAATTCATCATCTTTCCAAAATGGCCCATGGAGTGACAAGAGACCTGACATTTGTCCAGCGTCCATAAAGCAAAGATAAGGAAATTATAGAATCACTCTTGAAGCTCCTATACAGGGCAAACATTCCAACTGTGGTTCCTCAGGACTGAAATACTTCAAGAGTGAGCACAAAGTGTTTGAACTCAGCTAACTGAATATTTCTTGAAAGCTTCCCACAAGCCAAGGACTCTGCCAGGTACATGCAATACAATAATAGATGAGATAGTATATCTGTACAGGGGGCCCAGAGTCCTAGAATAAAGTTGTGCATCATAAAGTTCCTTCCTTTTAGATGATTAGAGATCTAAACAAGTTGTGTCTATAAATGCTCTTCCCTCACTTTCATTGTCAAATCTCTACAAATCTCATTTCCAGAATCATCTTCCTTACCTAAATTACCTCTAGTAGACTGCATACTTCAAATATTTCCTCTGGACTCCAGTGTGAACTTGCAGAATTATGGTGCTGTGAACCACCTAGAGGAGACTGCCTAGAGGGGAGACTCTGTCTCTTACTCATCATTTGTGCCTGGCACCAGGCCTGGCACTAAGTGTAGAGTTGTAAAATAAATACATGAGTGGATACATGATTGAATAAATGCATGAATGAATGAAGAGTAATTTGTTAACATATATTTGCTTTTTTATTATAAAATATTTTAAATTGTTGGAGAATAAAAATGTGTTCCCACTCCCCCAGACTAAAAAATGTAAATATTTTCCATATCATCCTTAAATGTTTTTTAAAAGAGAAGTAAAATATTACAGATGGAGCTTCCGTGCTATCTTTCCCTGACCTCGTATCTCCTTCTCCATCCTCAAAGGAAAAATCTTGAAGCTGGTGTTTAATCTCCTCTTCCATGTTTTTATATTTCAACTTTGAATGTACAGCTCCATAAACAACATATAATGTTATTTTTATTTTATTAAACATAAATGTTAATACTGTCTATGAATTTTATTGCAATTTAATTATTTTATCCTACCCTATGCTTTCAAAATGTATGTTAATGACTAAACACTATTCTAAGTGCTATGTAATATTTATGAATAAAACACAAGTTATTCACTCTACTACGAACGGACATTTTAGAAGAGTTCGATCTGCTGCTGTGATTACAAACGCTGAGTGGTCTTTTTTTGTGTCTCCTTGTGCACAAGTTCCAGAATGTCTTTAGGACCTGCACCCAGAACTGTAATCTCTGGTTCATTCAATATACACTTCCTCAACTTTCCTATATTTCTACATTGTTCAACAAAGTGTAAAAATTTGCATTCTCATAAGCAGGGTATGAGTTTTCCTTTTTACTTAAATTTTCATCAAACCTCAATTGTATTCCATTCATCCATGTTAATCCTTTAAGCAATTCTATATTTTTAAAATTACTTTAGATTTATACCACATTAATATCATGTTAGTGCATCTCTCACTTCTTAAAATGTCTCTCAAAATTATCTTTGCTATTCCTGCCCCTATACTCACTAATATTAATTTCAGGATCAACTTATCAAGTTCTATGGGAAATTCTATGGTGAATTGTATCTAGAATTGTACTGAATTTGTAGATTAATCTGGGGACAATTGGTATCTTTATGATATTGACTCATAATCCACTGATATGAGTTATAGTATTTTGTAATTATGTCTACAAAGCCCTTGCAAATATTTGATACATTTATTCCTGGATATCTTCATGTTTTTTTACAATTGTAAATGTTATTTTTGGTGGCTTTTTTTTTTTTTTGTCTGCCTTGCTATCAAGTTTTACTACCTTCATAAAATTAGCAGGGTAGCAGTTCTGTTTTCTATTTTCTAAAATAAACCTTTAAACATCACAGAGATTTTCTTTCGGGAGCAGCAGACTCATTACTTATTCAATTCATTAAGAGATCCTTGGGTCAGCTTTTACATTCATTATACAGCAGTTATGATGTTCTTTATATTTTTATGGAAATTAAGAAATTCAACTGAGTTTAAAATGTTTTGTCTTATGATTTTAAATTCTCTTTTAAATACTTATAGTTTTCTTTTATTTTGATATTATTGACTTTTTTTTCTTACTCATAGCAGGGGTTGCATATTCAACAAAGAATGAGAGAAGGGAGGGACAGCAGAAGCAGTTCTTGTATTATATTTTAGTATGACTTCTTTGAAAAAGAACAGGTCCTGTCTTTAAGATATTCTGGCTAAGGAAAACTGAGCCAATCCCTTGCATGGAAATCTACAGGATACCTGCAGTGGCAAACGCACCTCTCCTCTACCACCTCAGCTAGCACAGCCTGGAGGTTGACAGCTCCCACACCCGGGGGCTCTGTTCTGGAAGCCACTGCCCTCCCCAGAGGACACTTGCCTCCTTCTTTCAAAGCTACCTGGACTTCCAGAAAATTGGCTTTTCACCTCATCCTTCTATGCAACTGAACTAACTGTCCATCTTCCCCAGGGTTGGTCCTGAGAGCCCAGATGGGTGTCTCTGAAGTCATTTTCCATATGGTATCAGCCCTTTAAAGGAGCCCATCCTGGGGATCTCTGCACTTTTTACCATAACTTAAAATAATCCTGGAGACTTACGGGCAAACTGACTCTTTCACAGACTCTTTTTGAGCCTCAGGGGCATCTCTGGGCTGATGGCTAGCCTGCCTGTTAACCTAACCCAACTCCAGCCTTTCCTAAGGGGTCCTCCAGGTCTGAAGACTCAGCTTTTAGAATAACTTGGGAAGCAGGAATATGTCTGTCTCTTGAGGACTCATCATCATATGGCAGGAGACTCAGCCCTGCAGGGTGCTGGCACCAGTTGGGCCAATTGGACTCTTGCATCCAGGCTCTCTCTTCCCTCAGAAGGCAAAGAAACCCAGAGCATCCCCGGATTTTAACCTGGCTCCCATTCAGGTTAACCTTCCTCCTCACCCAGCCACTAGGGTTGGGGCTTAGGGACAAGGGTTCCCAAAGACCTGAACAGATTCGGTTCTCCCAAAATTCCTTCTGCAGTTCAACAAATCACCCCCAGCCCCTATTTCCATCACCATTTTTATTTATTTATTTTTTAGTTTTATCGAGATAATTGTATTTTCTTTCCTCTACTGATTGGAAGGTATAGATTTTAGTTATTTTTCAGTGGTTTTCCTTAAGTTTTGAAGATATAAATTGGCCTCTAAACTTTTCTAACAAAATTAAGAAACGCATTGTCTCTATCACACTACCAAATATGTGAGCTGTTTACATGTTTAATTACACATTTAACAGACCCTCTTCTGTGTCGTTAGTGTGATAGAAAGTCTCTTTCCATTGTTCCTGTTAAATATCCCTACTTTCAGGTATCCAGCAGTTGACTTTACTAGCATATTATCAACTTTTGTGCTTATCGTTTTCCCCCACAACTTATTTCTGCATTTATTTTTCTTATCAATGTTACTTACTCTTTTTTTTTTAATTCTGGGTCTGCGGCGGTTGGGCCAGGGCCGGCGGCCGGGGGCTGAGGAGACCGGCGTGAGGGTTGCGGCTCCCGGCGGCGCGAAAGAGAGCTGGCAGCGCGCCACTGGAGGCCGCATGGCGCGCCAGCGTTTTCACGTAACCCCCTTGGATCTCGCGAGAGTACAGGAGCTCAGGCCTCCTCCCTGCGCCCAGGCGCTCGCCTAGTTACTCTCTTTAGTGAGGGAGTTGGAGTGCTAAAGTCAGCTAGCTTTGGTAAGTAGGAAAACGTTTTCATTTTCTTTCACCCCTATTTGGCAGGTTATAGAATTCTAAGTTGAGTTTATCTTCAGCATTTTGGATATTATTCTGTGCTTCTTTTATCTTAGAGATTCACCTAGTTTGTTTATATGTTTACCTCCCTTTTCTATTATCCCTTCCATTGGATGACAAACTCCATCTTTCAGGAAGCCACAGAGAATAAAAAAGGTCTGAAGAAACAAATAAAGGTAAGGAAGGTGTTGACGGCGCTGAAGCTCGTCAGTTTATAGTGTCGAGAGAGAAACAGAGAGAGCAGTTTGTTTCCTACTTCGGCGTTTTCAGGCTGGTGTGGCAAAAGGACGAGTCAATTAGTGAGCTGAAGATTCTGCCCGTGAAGGGTTAGATCACCAGATTCTGATTCAGGAGGGACAAAAGTAAACTCAGAAAAGGAGTGATTTTTACAGATGTATGTATTTTACTTATGTAACCGAACTGAACTTGGGTCTGCTTGCCCCTGTGCAGTGAAGTCAGTCTACTGACACCAGGTTTGGTGAAGGAAAGTGCAGTGATTATTGCAGGGCACCAAGCAAAGAGCCCAGACAGCTAGTGCTTAAAAGGCCTGAATTCCCCGAAGACTTTCAGGGAAAGGTTTTCAAAGACAGGGTAAGGGAAGGGGGTTGTGGGGTGCGTGATCAGCTCGTGGACATTCTACTGATTGGTTGGTGGTGAGGTAATCAGTAGTCAGCGGCAAAGACCTGGTTCCAACTGGTGTGGGGTCTACATGCTTGTGGGCAGCATCCAGTTAACTTCTTCCACCTGGTGGGGGTTTCTGTATCTGCAGAGCAGCTCAAAGGACATGGCTCAGAATATTATCTATAGCCCTTGAGGAGGAACTAAAGGTCCTTGACTTTGTTTAATGGCTAAACTATTATTATTTTGTCTTGCTTGACTGTTTTCCTTTCTTTCTGCATTTTCTCACTTCTCTGATTAAATTTACTCTTTGGAACTCAGGGAAGCCCTAGGCAGCTAAAGTTTCTCTTCAGACAAGAGGCAGGAGGAGGACACGGAGGGAGGGGGTGCTCTCCTAGGAAGGCCCCATAGGGTCCTGCTCAGTTACACTTAGAGCAGCTTCTGGTTGACTCCATATTAAGAAAATCCAATGCTGAGGAATTTTGAATCCCTTCAATTATCTGGAAACTTTCATTTTCATCTTTAGCCCTGGCTCAGCACTTTTTTTCCCGTGTAAACTGCTCACTGCAGGGGTGGTCTGACCATTCTCTATGGGCTGTCTTGTTTCCCCACCCATTGGATCAAGTTGGAAACACAGCCCTTTTTTTTTTTTTTTTTTTTTTTTTTTTTTTTGCGGTATGTGGGCCTCTCACTGTTGTGGCCTCTCCTGTTGCGGAGCACAGGCTCCGGACGCACAGGCTCAGCGGCCATGGCTCACGGGCCCAGCCATTCCGCGGCATGTGGGATCCTCCCGGACCGGGGCACGAATCCGTGTCCCCTGCATTGGCAGGCGGACTCTCAACCACTGCGCCACCAGGGAAGCCCAACACAGACCTTTTGACTAATTTCCTCAAAGAATCTTGATGTCACTTATGCCAAGGTGAAATAGATGTGACTGGATTGAGGGAAGACAGAGGGTCACATTCACCACAGTAAAAATTTAAGTTTGATTATTAGATAATTATATTCCTATTTTTAAAAACAAACATATAAAACTCAAAAAAGAAAAGAAATTATTTCTTCCGCTCTGACTCCAATATATCCAGTATCTGAAGTCCTGGGATTTAGTCAGTCTTTCTCCCTCTCTGTCTTTCTGTTTCTATCTCTCAGTTTATTCTCTCCTCTCTATTATTTTTTAATTAATTTTTAAATTGCAGTATAGTTGATTTACAATGTTTTGTTAGTTATACATGTACAGCTAAGTGATTCAGTTATACGTATACATATATCCACTCTTTTTTAGATTCTATTCCCATATAGGGCGTTACAGAGTATTTAATAGAGTTTCCTGTGCTATACAGTAGGTTCTTATTAGTTATCTATTTTATATGTAGTAGTGTGTATATGTCAATCCCAATCTCCCAATTTATCCCCTGCCTCCTTTCCCCTTGGTAACCATAAGTTTGTTTTCTATCTGTGACTCAATTTCTGTTTTGTAAATAGGTTCATTTGTACCATTTTTTTAGATTACACATATAAGCGATATAATATTTGTCTTTCTCTGTCTGATTTATTTCACTCCATATGACAAGCTCTAGGTCCATCCATGTCACTGCAAATGGCATTATTTAGTTCTTTTTTATGGCCGAGTAATATTCCATTGTATATATGTACAACATCTTCTTTATCCATTTCTCTGATGGACATTTAGGTTGCTTCCATGTGCTAGCTATAGTGAATAGTGTTGCAGTGAACATTGGGGTGCATGTATCCTTTCAAATTATGGTTTTCTCCAGATATATGCCCAGGAGTGGGATTGCTGGGTCATATGGTAGCTCTGTTTTTGGTTTTCTAAGGAATCTCCATACTCTTCTCCATAGTGGCTGCACCAATGTACATTCCCACCAACAGTGTAGGAGGTTCCCTTTTCTCCATACCCTCTCCAGAATTTATTGTTTGTAGATTTTTTGATGATGGTCTCCTCTCTATTCTTACCCTATTCTCTAATCTTTGTGCCTTAGGAAGAAAGAGACAGTTTCACCCATATTCTTTTGCAATGGAATCTCCAGACCCTACTGCCAAATAATTAAAGCCCTCCCTTTAGTTTACCAAGGATGTGGCCAAAGCTTTGCAATTACCCATTGTGAGGTAGCCCTAAATAGTGTCCAACTGAGGCTGCTTTCTCCAGATTCTCTTTACTTGCTAGAGCTGGGAGCAACACGTGTAGTTACACTGAAGTTGTTTTTAATTTGTCTACCAGAATTATATTTTCCTTTATAACATGATTAATAAAAATGTAATTGAGTCCCTTTATATCCATTTATAGATGAAACAAACAAACTAACACTAGCCAGGGAGACTGGAGTGCCATGAAATCAATATATTTTACACTCAAAGTACTGATTGATGAGTAACTATGAGAAAGAAGAATAATATCTGACATAAAGCTCAAACCATAGATCAATTTGCACAAATACTGGATTACAATGGATTTATGTAAAGAAAACAGTGAGACATACTTTTATCACATTCATTAACATAAAATAATTACATAGAATAAAAATGTACTCTCTTTTACACCACTGACCTTAGAGAAATTTAACTTTTCAGTGCGTCTGAAGACACATGAGATATGAGAACACAGAGATAACAATTGTCTTAGAAGTTCCTTTGGGCCAGATGAAGGAATTCAGACTCTATCCTTTAATGACTATGATTCTATAAATGACTAAACCTTTTCCAAATCTCACATTTTTCTGTAAAATGGGAACTAATATATAATTTCTAAGGCTATTAGGGAAATGCAAGAAAATGGTATTTGTGAGGGTGTTTCTACAAATATAGAAAAAGTAATCAATTCTAGTTCTTAAATGCTATTCTGTCCTTAAAAAGAGTAGCTTATAAATGTAATTTAAAAATATGAAAAAAAAGTTAAAACAAAACTTGAAATATCATATTTAAATAAAATAGTTACAAAGATCGGGATTTATTTTCCCCTAAGACTTTTTGTTTTTGTTTTCCCTCCCCAGAGTTTTTACTGTTTTCATACAACTGCTTTTGGCTCTAAACTAACACCTTTCAAATGATGTAAAGCAATGTGATGTGGAAATTCCTAGAAAGCAAGAGGAGTCAAGCACACAGGAACAATCTTTATTCCTTTGAGAGAAGCAATTGCATAACTACAGATGGAAATTACAAGAAGTCTTATTTACAAAGCCATTTTTTCCTGTTCTTTCAATATTGGAAATGAAATCACTGTTAAGAGAGCTGTCAGACCTTATATATTTCAAATGATCCCATCACTCTTATTCTCTATCTTCTTGCCCAGATATAATGCATTTTCCATTGTTTCTAACTCCATTAATGAGGAAAAAGACATGCAAGTAAATGCCTGTTATAAAAATAATAAACTTATTAGGGTCACAAATGGGCTGAAGGTAAAATATGATTCAAAACAAACCATTTTCAGAAGATTTAAAGGACTTCATCTGTAAAGTGGATTACCAGAACAATAACAACTTCATTGTCTGATGAAAATTAACTGAAATTAAATGCACATATATATCATAAGGAACTAATTCAAGTTATATTGTATAATGTGCTTCTCATTTTAAGTTATTACTTTACAGTCTAGGTTTAGATGACTCCAGGCAGGCATGAAGTTTAGTTCTTCCTGAGATAATCAGATACTGGCCCCCATAATAATTGCTCAGAAAGGTTTTGGGAATAGCTCATATTATCTCCACAGCTGGTGAGAGTGACAGAGATAGTAATACCTGCTGAGTAAGAGCTCAGATTCTAGAGCTGAATTGCCTGTGTTCAATCTGTGTGACTCTGGGCAAGTCATTTACATTTCCATGCCTCAGTTTCCTCATCTGTGTAATGGAGAATAACAATTTTCCCTTACTTATAGGATTTTCATAAGGATTAAGTAAGTTACAGATATAAATAACTTAGAATAATGTCTGGCACAAATAAGCACTTAAAAACGTTAGCTATGGTTACTTCTAAGCCATAATGACCTTGTACCTTAAGATCTTCAGTTTATATTTTGCCCCTAGCTACTCCAGATCAGTAGGTTATTTCATAGACATACTGGCTATATGTCTCCCAGAACAGTTAAGAATGACTGTGAGGGCATAAGACCCTCACCCCTGAAACATGACCAGCCTGAGCTTCTGGGCCCTTGGGGAGGAATTGACATGAGTTTCCTCCACTCAACAGCTGGTTGCCATCTGTAGTCCTCTTTTCACACAATTAAGTTGTAACTTTTACAGACAAAGGGGACCTGTATCATTTATATCTTTTTTTTAAAATTAGTTCTATCTTTCCATTAATCACAATCATCTCATACTTATTTCTTTCAGTTAGGCAAAAACCCAATACAAACTAACAACAAATGTAAACTGTAAAAGACACAACTGGGTCAGAGTTCAAATGATGTCGCCTGGACTCTTGAAGTTTCTATTGGCTCTGCTTTGCTTTGGGTTGGCTTCACTCTCAGTTAGACTCAGGCAAATGTGACCATGCACAACTCCAGGTTTATATCTTCACAGCTAGCAATAGCAAAGATGCCCTTTCTCTCCTGCTCTCCAGGAGAGTCTGAGGCCTGAGCAGCTCTGCATGGGACAAATACTATCCCAGGAACAATCTAAAGGAAGTGCCTGGGAAATGTGTTCTCTGATTTTCAAAGCAGAGGTCACAGTGCCACCCCAATGGCAAAGGATGGGTGGCTCTGCTCTATCCAAACCACAGGAAACGGAGGCTGTGTTGCCCTGGTAATGGAGAAAGATATTGAACAGGGAAAAAGCAGCATATCTGTCACATTCCACCTTTCTCTTGCTAACTTCTTTCAATTGTACTATCCCATCAAACATGGCTTCTCTGAAGTTTGGCATAGCAATTAACTAATTTTTAAAAAATAATTTTTGTATGCCAAATTGAACATATAATAGTGTTAAGTAGAAGGTCAAACTTCTGGATTCATTAATCTTAACTCTGTAAAACATTTAGGACAATGTTTCCTAGTAGTCATAGTAAATATTTGTATTTTGCCCCTCATATGCCTTTAAGTACTATAATTCCTTCACACTTACTTTCAAAGTTTTTAAGTTTCCTAAGTTTTTGTTTGTTTGTTTGTTTGTTTGTTTTTTTGTGGTACGTGGGCCTCTCACTGTTGTGGCCTCTCCTGTTGCAGAGCACAGGCTCCGGACGCGCAGGCTCAGCGGCCATGGCTCATGGGCCTAGCCGCTCCGCGGCATATGGGATCTTCCCGGACCGGGCACGAACCCGTGTCCCCTGCATCAGCAGGCGGACTCTCAACAACTGGGCCACCAGGGAAGCCCCTTTCCTAAGTTTTTAAAAGATTTTATTGGCTCATTACTAGTAGTTTATTCATGTATTCACTATTTATTGAGCATTTACTTTATGCTTATCACTGTGATCATTATTGGCTCTTATATGTATAAATGATATATCTATATATCTACATATATTCCTTAGTCCTTACAACATCCTAAATCATTATTATGCTCTCACATAGAATTAAATATAGATTGCCTTGTATTGTAGCTATTACTGTATGTATTTTATGCATACTTATTAGGAAGTATATTTATTAAGAATTGTGTTGTCTTCATTAGATAAATTTTATTTTGAAATAGTTTTAAATTTACTGAAAAATGGCAGAGATACTAGTACATTACTTTCTTCATCTATGTATCTACCACATTACTTGTCGTAATGCCTTATGCTCAATAAATATTTCTAATATCAAGACCCACCAGTTCTGTTGGTCACTTTCATGAGGTAAAGAATTTAGAACTGTGTTTGGACAATTGTTCTGTTTAATTATATCCTTTTTATTATTGTGGTATTATTATTAACTGTAATACTAGGAAATACTCATCCACTTTGCCCTTAGAGAAAGGATAGAGGAAATAGAAAATAAACAATCATCACCAAAACATTAGCTTTGGTCTGTTATGGGTGTCTGGATCAGAAACTGACAACAAGAAGGAGAATATTATTGGTTTTATCTAAATGAAAGATACTTATCAGAAACAAAAAATCATCTGGGAATTTGATATGATACAGTCATAAAGTTGGAATGGACCCTAGATATTATTCAGTCCAACTCCCATACTTTGCATATGAGGAAAAAGGTTCAGATGTGTTCAGTGACTTATAAAAAGGGCAATGCACCTATTAAGAAACAATGTTGGAAATAAACCATGGTCTCTGATTCTAAATCCAGAACTTTTTTGCCTATACCAAAATGAACAGTATATTACTAACCACTTAGGCAGTTCTTCTATACTAATTATTCTTTTGATAAGAATGTAGATTTCATCTCTTTTAATGTACCACTGAATGTTATGAGACTCTGCCATTGTGAGTGGCAACATCATGGCCTTTTTTGCATCCAGGTTTTAGTGCTTGACATTGCTAGATTTGAATTCTGCCTCTGCCACTCCTTTTAGTGATGTGGTAATCATCAAATTAATCTAACAAAGTTTTAGTTTTCCAAGGTATATATAATAACAATCTAAATTTACTCTGAGGATCAAACTGGGTCTTGGCTTAAAGAACCTTCTTTAGAGCCTGGCATATAATAGGCAGTCAATTAGTACTGCTTCCTTTCTCCACCACTCCTGTGGAGAGGGATAATTTTTCTAGGAGACAAGATGGTTTAGAAAAAAGCCTGGATGTGGGAGTATGACTAGGTACTAATCCAAGTCTTCCATTGTTTTATGTGCAACTAATGTCTCTGACATATGGGTTCTTCATCCATTAAGCGGGGATAATATCTGTTTCATGTGATGTTATGAGGATTGAATGCCTAGCATACAGTAAGCACTCAGCAATTGTTCTGTAAGTTCTTCCATTTCCTATATTAGCTACCATTTGAAGCAAAATGAGATTTTGCCGATATTTTACATTTTTTTAATGAGTTAAAAATTTGTTATAAAAATATTTTTAAATTATCAACCTTGTTTATAATTCACTCCAGAGAATAAAGACAATGCAATAGAAAATGTCTATCTATAGCTCTTTATACACCTGTTTCCCCCCAGAAAAACTACAATTAAAAAGTCCTAATAAGAATATTTGCCAGAAAAAAATGCTTTATAAGAAATCTAGGTAATGTCTCTTAGAATGTAACAACAATGACCTATGTTCCTATTTATATGTGATATAGGTAATATATTCAGTAGAAGGAGGAAGATAACAATAGGTAAACTTGCATTAGGTGGTTTATATAGTATCTTAAATTTTCAAAATAACTCTCTGTATTATTATATTAACTTCAGTGATGGGGAAGCAAGGTTTCTAGAAAGTTAAATTATAACATGCCCAGTCTGACACCTTAGTAAGGTATTGATTCTAGATCTGAATCCAGATATGGTTGCTATCAAAGACATTTCTCCTTTCAGAAATTTTATTGTTCTTTACTGCTACACTCTATTTTCCTGTGATGAAGATAAGATGTAATAAAAAATTAAGACAGAAAAGTCTAGGAAAATTGAGAATACAAAAAGAGCAATACTGCACCTGGCTCTTCCTTCCCTAATTACTGGCTTCCTATTCAAAAGACAATAACATGTACAAATACCTGCACACCCATAGTTGATCATTTTGGTTGGCATCAGTAGAAATTAAAATAGACCATGAGCAACCTCTCCTTTCCTGGATACCAGTCTTGTAATTAATGACCCCACTCTTTCTACTAGAACTAATTAGATTTTGTTAATTAGAAATTGAGACAAAAAGTGGTAAGTTAAGAATAATTTGCTTATGCTATGGTAGAATTTATAAACATCACATCAATGGTTACATTCTGCATAACTTTATAATGCATAATTCATCAGGTCACTGGCTACATTCAGCATAATTTTTTAGTGCAAAAACTAAAAATTGTGGATATTTTCTGCAGGCTGAAGTTTTGAATAAAGTATCGATTTCCCTTCACAGTTTATGAAAAGATCAGGCCCACCTTTACATCCTCTATGTCTAGGACACTGTTCTCTTCGAGCCCCTATGCACTTTCCTCCTGTGCCATTTGGAATCATGGCTCCATGGACAGCAGTGTGAGGGTTGAGCCTCAAAGCTGAGTTTGGCTGTAAGCTTCACCTCTTACTACACAAATTTCAGAAAAACACTCACATCCTAATCTTCAGATTTTCCCTTATTTGTAAAACGAGAATACTCTTTCAGCCCCATTTTGAGATTTGTTGGAAGGTCCAAATGAGGAAACATTTTTGGGAATAGTGCTTGTGTGCAAATTGTAAATGGCAAACAGAAAACCCTGATATTCAGAGTGTGCAAGTGTGTGTGCACCAAACGTTACCATTGCTACAAATCCTTACAACCTGCTCTTTCGCTTAAAATCTTTTTTCTTGAAAGGCTTTGCTTTGCTTTCCTTTCAGTGGTGAATGTTCTCCTCTCTGGAGTTCCTGCCTTGCTCTCTCTCCCTCCTTCCTCCCTTCTCTTTTGCCTTCTTTATACATAACCTTCCACATAACTCTGTCTTTTCTAATCATAATCATAACAATAACAACAACACTGAAGGTAAAGGCAATACTTAGTGTTTACTAAATACTTACTATGTGTCAGGCATTGTTCATAGCACTTTCTGTGCTTTATCTCAGTCAATATTCACAACATCCTCATAAAGAAAATATCACTACCATACTCATCATGGAGACTCCCCCCTCCATCCATCCCATCCACTGCTTGTGGATTTTTCTCAAAATAAATTTCTCTCTCTCCTTCCTCTTTTTTTTCTTTCTCCTTTGCTCTCTGCCTTTTCTCTCCATCCCATCTCTTGTTGCTCCAACAACAAATCTGCTACATCTAAGCATTACTTCTCATGCTGCTATAAAAGTGACACAGATTATAGTAGAGCTGCTGCTCTAAAATTCACTTCATTCCTAATTCCTAATAGCTAGAAACAGCTGTTTTTCTTTAGAAGGATCATCATTAATGCAGGTGTGGAATCACTTCCTGCAAAACTCCTCTGTAGGATCAGTTCTTTCAGGGGAAAACAAAAACAAAAACAGAAAAAACGACCAAGACACTGCTAAGTTGCTTGACTGATATCAATTCCTTGTGACGTGTTAATGTTTTTTTCCAATGGTAAGAGCATGAGAGTTGAATCAGAAAGACCTGAATTCCAGAACTACACAATCATCACTCAGACCTCACCACCGCCACCATGAAACAATTGTCATGTACACATCATTTTATTGTTTAGTGTTTTCTCATGTAAGCTCATCATACTCTGACTTAGCCAGTTTGGAAATCCAGATGAATAGCTTTTCCCCCATATACTGCGGACTGGAAATGCTAAGGGAAAATATGATCCTACTTGTGATGTTGAGCTACTACAGTGTTTGGCAAGAGGTAGAACAAAAAGGAAACTAATATTGGTTGTGTGTTTTGCTTTGCTGCAGGCAAAGTCCTACGTACTTCACATACAGCTCAATAGCAGAAAGCCCATTTTCAGTGAAGCTCGTTAGTCAGGGTTGGTGAGGTTTAGTAATTTGCCCATGGGTCAAGGGCACAGCCAGAATTAGAGCACAGGCCTGTTGGCTTTCAAGACTAACATGTTCTCTGTTCAATTAGCTGCTTCACTTCTTTCTGGGAAGGAAGGTTATGCTGTGTACGTTTAAAGTTGTATTCTTATCATTCACAAGTAATTCCTTGGTTTTCTTGGGCAAGTTTGGATGTAGTTCTGACTCTTGGAACATTAGTTGCCTGCCATTTAGGATATCAAAAGGATAATTTATTGAAGTATATCTTAGCTATACCAAAGTTAATATAACTTTAAAAACTTTTTCTAAGTTTTAATCAAGAAATGATTTTAGCCTCTGAGAAAATCTTATTCAATAATAACAGTCAAAATGGTAATAATATATATAATTTCACCATCTTAGATATGAAGACATTAATGGGACTTTTCAATTGATTCAAGCCTTTTCTCAAAATTTGGGTGCTGTGAAAACATCCCTTAAATCAGTTGAGCCATTTATTTCCTGGTGTTCTCATCTTTCTCTTACACTTGATGATTCTGCCTCTCTTGAATAACTGCAGATTGCAAATCATTTTAATGTTTATTTCTCAATTGACTTTCCTCTCAGATGTGAATAATTCATCTACACTTCTTTCCATGAGTCTCAAGTGCCAAATCCAATTGTATATAATGTAATGTAATCTTGATGATTTTTGTGAGGAAGAGAGAGTAAAGTAAATTCATCTTTTGAAAAATATATGGCCTTCATTGAATTTTATATGTAAAAGAGAAAAGAAATTAGTTGAAAAAGACAACTGATTTGTGTTTATTAAATACTACATATAACAATTCTGTGGCATAATATTTGGTATTTACATTGTGTTATGGGCTAAAATGTAAACAGAAATTACTTTTATGTTCCAGACAAAATGGTACCTTTCCAATGATTATATCATGAAATAAAATAGTTTGAGTTAGAAGACATTCAAAGACTTAAGGATAATAATGAAAAAGTCTTGGCTCAGTAAAAGTTGAAAGATAATGGATTTGTTATTAGTTTTTCTTTTGAAATAGGTTCCCCAATTCTGGTGTTTCTTCATATTTTGAAAAAAATCTGGTTCATAAACACCAACATTTTGGTACTGACAAAAGAGAAGAATACCAAAATTAGAATACAACACTAAGGTAGATGATATATTTCTAAATGGCTGCATGTCATGATTTACGAAGACGGCATGATCCTCTTCCCAAAGCCTAATATATTCTTTCTTTACACCTGATGAAACAGTGGCATTTAGCAATCATAGTGTAGTTGGACATCAGCAAGACCATTGAAGGAGCCTGTTTCAATCACCCTATATAAGAGAAAAAGAAATATGTGGAACAGAACCTAGAATGATAAGTCTGATCAGGAGCTAAGTGAATCATGAAAACAAGTTTTTATTAGCTAATCAACTTCCTCTACAATGAGATTTCTAGTGATTTAGCTGAGAACTTTGTCCATGGACCACTTTCCTTCATTTAAAAGTTGTATCTATGACTTGGTAACGACACCAAAGAAATACATGCCGGATTGATTAGTTATTATGAAGATGGGACAAACCAAGCATGTGTAGGATAGGTATACTAAGAAGAACTAACATGTATTGAGCACTGTGCTTTGGACTTTATGTCATCTCTCCTAATCTTCACAGCAACCCTACAAAACAGTGTCATTACTAACTTTTACACCCAAGGAAACTGAGCATTAGATAAAGACACACTTGCCTAAGCAGCACCTAATTCAAACAGGGCTAAAATTCAAATCATGAGTCTACATTCCTCACAGCATACTATTTTTATGCCTGAGCTCAGTATTCCCTATGCTTTTGACATCATGGTACAGTTCTAAAAAAGAAAGAAAGAAAGAAAAGACTTAGTTTGGATCCAGAAATTTTCAATTATTAAAAATAAAGTATCTTTCAGAAATGTCTAAAATTACTCATCTAAAATGATCTTCCTTTCTATGAACTACCTTTGAAAACCCTACTCATCTTCCTAGACCTAGCTAAAAAGTCACTTCCTCTATGAAGGCCTCTCTGACAACCTAGATGTTATAGATAACCATTTTTTTTCAGCTCTTGTTTTCCTTAATGACTTCGGCATTCATACTTTTCATTCATACTTTTATATGCCTTCTTTGCTTTAATTATTGTAATAATTTAAAAATGTTTAATTATAAACGTATTGTTTTATTCTAATGAATGATGAGTCCCTTGAAGGAAAGTACCAAGTCTGATTTATCTTTTAATTTCCACAAAATATTAAATATAATAGACATTCAACAAGTACTTGAATGAAAATATAAAGCCCATAAAGAGCTAAACTGATCTATTTACATGAATAGGCAAAATTATCTATGTAGCTTGGATATCCAATGTGTCTAAAGTTACTAGGAGGAAGTATCTCCAGAGAAGCAGGTTTCAAAGAATTGCATAATATTAATATATATAAGTTTAAAATCTTTTTCAAGGCCTTAGTGGTATCCTTTATCTATAACCTACTTCCAAATCATATCAATTTGTCACAATACTTCTTTTCCCCACGACATTGATGGAAATACCACCTCTCCCTAAAATGACCCAACCCATCTTTTCTTCCACTCATACTTGCAAGACCCAGGTCAAACTTTACCTTCTCAAAGCAACCTTTCTTAATACAACTCTAGTCCTCCAGCCCTTTTTTTAGGGGGGGTGGGTTAGATGTCAGTTTTTATAAGTGTATTCTGAGAATGACAACTGCCAATTATCTGGAGATCTGGTAGCTGTGAGAAGCTGAGTTTGGTGTAACTCCTCCCTCTGGAAGAAGTGAGGGAGCCCCAGGTTCCAGCTATTGCTTGTCCAGGAAGCCCAGAGGTTGAGGTACTCAGTGTTGATTTTGAACAACCTTACTATTGCGCCACAGTACCTAAGTGACTGGTAAATCAGTGTATAAATTTGATTCTGAAGGGGTGAGTACTGGGTACATTCTTTGCAGGAAGTAATATACACTGGGTAAGATATTATCAAAAATGCATTATACAACTGCAACTCAATAATTTTATTAAAGTACAAATTGCATTTTACTCCCTTCTTAACTCTCCATGATTGTTCCCTGCTCCCTGAATGTTCAAACTCCTTAACATGATCCTGCCTTAGTTCCAAACTTCAAGTTCTTAGTGTTTCCTTTATATTTTCTGTGCTTCAGTTCATATTCTAAAGGATATGTTACCAGTTCCATGAATGTGTTGTCGTTCTTCATGGCTCAAGCTATTCCTTCTATTTTGACTTTCCTTATCCTTTCTTCTTCAGTTTGAAGACTCCAAGACTCAGCTCAAATCTCAACATCTTTTTTATTTTTTTAATTAATTTATGAATTTATGTTTATTTTTGGCTGTGTTGGGTCTTCGTTTCTGTGCAAGGGCTTTCTCTAGTTGCAGCAAGAGGGGGCCACTCTTCATCGCGGTGCGCGGGCCTCTCACTATCGCAGCCTCTCTTGTTGTGGGGCACAGGCTCCAGACGCGCAGGCTCAGTAGTTGTGGCTCACAGGCCTAGTTGCTCCGTGGCATGTGGGATCTTCCCGGACCAGGGCTCGAACCCGTGTCCCCTGAATTGGCGGGCAGATTCTCAACCACTGCGCCACCAGGGAAGCCCCACATCTCAACATTTTGATGAGGTTTTTACTCCCTCCTCTGAGCCCCACAGTGCCGGGTACTAGAAACTTCCTTAAAGTGTCACTATAGTGATTGTGTTTTATTGCTTTTCCTGTTAGCTCTGGAGGATGAGACACTTCTCTTAGATTTCAAACAATCCCTAGCTCCTGTCACAGCGTTCAGATTTCAGTAATTTTTTGTTGAGTGATTGTTAACAACAATAACAAAAACCTAACTCATATGTAAAAGCAATAGAAAAATAGAATTGTTTATTTATGGCCAACTATAAAGCAGATAATTTTGAGTTTTTAATATTTTCAGATATTGAAATACAATGTTATACGGCAGAAGAATATTTTAAAAGGTAATAAATTCATGCCAAGAGGTTTTATGAAAGCTTTATTCTGGATATGAAGCAAAGACTGTCCAACTCAGTATCTTGGCATGCATCTCATAAAAGGCTTACTTCAAAAGCTTAATGTATATACTAGGGTGCCTTTGCTCAGTCATTTTTATTACAACCTGCTGATAATTAAATAGAAATGCTGATATGTGCTCAAGCTTAGAGACAGAGGTAATTGGTATGGGAAATCAAGGCACATTAAAATGAGATTCAGTCTTAGGGAAATAGGTTTGTGCTTTCAGTGCTACCAAATGAGCTAAGAACACCTGTCCTCTCAGTCTGGTGGACTGGCTCTTGAAAGGTGATAAGCAGGGTCTGCTCTTTTCATGTGTCTGAGCCTTAAGAAAGGATCCCCAGCCTGCAAAGCATTTTTTTGTATAAATTTATTTATCTGTTTATTTTTGGCTGTGTTGGATCTTCTTTGCTGTGCATGGGCTTTTTCTAGTTGCGGCAAGCGGGGGCTACTCTTTGTTGTGGTGCCTTCTCTTATTGCGGAGCACAGGCTCTAGGCAAGCGGGCTTCAGTAGTTGTGGCACGTGGGCACAGTAGTTGTGGCTCGCAGGCTCAGTAATTGTGGCGCACAGGCTTGATCTTCCCGGAGCAGGGCTCGAATCCGTTTCCCCTGCATTGGCAGGTGGATTCTAGGGAAGTCCCCTGCAAAGAATTTTGAAATAAATATCTAAACCCAGAGTGTTCTAAACTAAAGAAAAAGCTTAAACAACAGCTTTGAATGAAGATTCATGTTTCTATTTTGTAGGTTTAAAAAATAGTGTTAGAATTGCCACATTAATCACTTAAAAGCTAGACATTAAAACGAAGACCCAATTACAAGGGATGAAAAACCTGGGTGAGGTAAGGGAAGAGAAAGATGAAGAGAGAGATAGAAGGAGCTAGGAAGAAAAACAAATAAAATTAATATAGTTTAACAGGTATATAATTTGTTTCAGAAAACTGGACAGTTTAGGGTTGTGGGAAGAGCAGTGGCTTACACCTTGGCTCTGTCCCTTAGTCGCTACATGGCCTTAATTGAATGACTTAGCTACCTTAACCTCCAATTAGTCATGCATGAAATTAAATTGATAATAATATCACTTTTGGGGAGATTTTGAGGATTAAATAAAATAGTATATGCAAAGTGCTTAGCAAATAGACACTTCGATAAATAGCAGATTATTTTAATGAAAATTTGATCCTGTTATTCACTTGCTAAAAGCCCTTCTCTCTGGTTTCCTACTGTGCTCAAAAACAAATCCAGACTTACACTTGGCGCTCAGGTTTCCTCGAGTTCCATGTCTCCTGTGGTCTCTCCAGCCTCACTCTATGCCTCTTTTTTCTTGCCCACAGTGTTTCACTCTGACCCACTTTCAGTCCTTCCAACAGGTAATTTCAGAACCTTGTATTTTCTATCTGACAGGGACATTCCTCTTCCAGTAAATTTCATACATAGCTAACCTCTCTTAGTCCTTAGGTCTTTTACTAAATGTTACTTCCACAGAGAGCTTTGCCTGGTCACCCTACTTATGTGGAATCTGCCCTCTTAAATACACAAGCACTCATAATTCTCTGTGATTGCACTGCGATTCTTTCCATCAGTGTACTTTCAAAACTTTAATTATATTTGTTCGTTTACTTCTGCCTCCTTAGCTACTTTTTAATCACCTTGAAAGTAAAGACCAGGCATGCTTCCTTTAGGTGCCCAAAAAATGTTTGTTATATGAAGTAGGGGAGAGGAAGAAAGAATAGTGATATTTTTCTAAGTGCTCAATGGAGAAGCAGAACATTTTTAGGTAACAAGTCAGTCATAGGAATATTATATACCTAACTGAGAAAGACCCTATACTTGAAGTACAAATTTTGAGCAATTATAGCAAAAACACTTAGAATAATTTTCTCTTACTACAAAGCAGTAAAAAATAGATGAAGAACTCTGTGGCACATATAAAAAGACAAGACAGTAACAAATAATGGACACTGAACAGCACCAACTCAAGGAAAATATCCTTATGTAAACTTTGATAAGACCTTCACAAATTTTCTAGTAAAGACAGGAATGAAATTTGTAGCAGAACTCCACTCCATGCTATTTGCAAGTTGTGACAATTTGAAGAGGACTGGTTAATTTAGGTGGACATGTAATTATTTTAGGCAAGATCTCAGTTGCTACTTATGCATTTTTGGTGGGAATACAAAGGTTACAGTCATTTCAAAAACTGTTATTTACTGATAGGTGCAAAATGCTCATGCCATTAAACCTAACAATTCTATCTCTAGGGCTTTGTCCTTAAATAAGAATACAAAATACAAACTAAGCTTTATGCACGAAGACGTTAATGTTATTTACATCAAGGAGACAGAATAATCATCCTAAAGGCATTCACATAATAACTATCATGTAGTACATAACATTCTGTTTTCAGAGAGTTTCTAATGTTATGGGACAACGCATATGTTATATTTTTTGTGAAAACAGATGAATTTAAATATTTAAAATGATAATTTCTATCTACCATTTAGAATTTTAGGAAATTTTTGAAAATGAACATATGTTCCTGTATCAGGTACAGTTCAACCACGTAAACAAAACCGGTAAAATATATATCTATATATGGCATAAGCCAATTGTATTAAATATATTTAAAGTCTTATACTGAAAGCCTGAAGTCCTTAGGACAGGGAACAGGAAGGGAAGACCACGAGAAGCCTGTAACGCCACGGGCATGAGCTGAAGCTTGTTATCCACAGGTGTGCAGGCAGGAACAAAAATCCAGGAAGGGGCAAGAGAAGTTTATGGCAGATCCAGCTATTTGACATCCCATCAGCTCAGGGAAGGCCTATGCACTCTTATAAAGCATTCCCAACTGATTAAAGCAGACCCACCCCAGACAGTTTCCCTTTTGATTAACTTAAAACCTATTGATTAAGGGCTTTAATTATATCTGCACATCCCTTCACAGCAGCATCTGAATTAGCGTTTGATTGAATAACTGGAGAAGGTATGTGTGTTGGCTACAAAACGGCTGCTGTCTTCCTTTCATCTCCTAGCTCACTGAAAGAATGTTGCTGTAGCCAACACTAAGTGGAAACATGCTAGAAAAGGAATTTTGGGGACTGTAGTTCAGAACAACCAAGTAGACACATCACAAAGCCATCACATTCCTTTTATAAATAGAAAAAGAAAAATAAACTGATTAAAATCTTAATACCTGTATTAGCAATAGAAATAAAATGGAACATACTATTTATTGAAACCTACTATGTGCCAGTTACTTGACATATGTGATATCATTTATCTAATATTATCAAATATTCATAATTACTTTGTCTCACTCATCAACTAGAATGAAAGTTATACGAAAGAAGAACTTGATTTGTCTTGTAAAGTGCTCTATGTCCAGTGCCTGGAAGAGGTTCTGGAACTTAATAATTACTTTCTAAATAAACCAACCAACAAAGAAATAAGTGTCTACAGCAAGATAATAAAGTAATTATCCCCATTTTACAAATAATAAAATAAAAATTTAAATAACCTTTCCTAGCTATGAAACAGATAAATGATAGAAACTGTTTGCAAATCCCTAAAAATTTGGTTCTAGAGTCTGAGTTCTTTGTGTACTGCTACTGTACCCACTAAACGTACTTATTCTTTCATAAAGGCCCTTTATGAACTGTAAGATGTCATCCAAATTAAGGAATCACCATCACTTATTTTATTGTCTGAGATTAAAAAGGAGAGGGGAAGAGAGGCAGGAAAGCATGAGTAGGTACATTCGCATCCACAGAAAAGGGGCTGAGAAAGCAGAGATCCTGGGCTGTGGCAGGTGAGGTCAGTGGAAGGCCATTTGGTCTGGAAAGAGCCCCTCTGGAGGCAACCAGGCTCTAAGACAGACAAGATCAATATGAAAATCAAAAGGATTATCTTTGTTTACATCCCAGGTACTGGAGTGTGAGAGAGTCTTTGGCAAGTGAAGGAGTAGGCTGTAAGTGATGGATGTCCCACTTAAATGAAGCTTTGCAAAGCCTTCATCATGTACTGGCAGAAAAGTCACAAGAGAATAAATGACTTTCTTTTAAGTTGCAACAGCAGGACAGAGGAGACAGACAGTGTGAATGTCACAGTCCCCATTCAATTGATTTCATGCTGAAGAATAGTGTCCCGAGGGAAGAGAAGGCTCACAAACACAGAAACCCAGGCAAGTTTGAGTTGTCTGTAATGAAGCCCAATAAATTTCTTTTACTTATTTCTAAAGAAAATTCTTTACCCATTATACAGAAATGTAACAAAATGCCAAAAAAAAAGAAGAAAAATGAATCATTATTTCACCACTCCTACAGTTTTGGTTTTTTTTTCAAGTTTTCCATTTTAACTTTTAATAGAAATGAGTTTCAGGCTTAAATTTACACACTGCAAACACACTTGCAAATCATATAGTTGAGCTGCACGTTAATAAAACCAAATATATTAAAAGGCAAATTAATAAACCACAAAATATAGTGAGAAACTGTTTGGAATTTGCAAGCATTGCTCACTTGCTCATCCTATGCTCTTTGTAAAAGTATATTTTCCTTATGCATACAAGGATTCATTTACTGACTATAACGTTTAGAGAAATGTATGGAGTGGGGGATAATAGCAGTAACATTTCAACTAAAATATAAAAAGTGATTGGTGATTTTTGAACAATCTGAAATGAAGGTAATTACATCATAGATCTAGGGGAAACTAGAATCCAAATTTAAAAAATTAAAATAAACCTTAACAGGAACACATCTAGACTATAAAATGAGCAGTGCCTGCCCCTATGAGAGTCTATCATTGGTTTACAAAGAGGGTGAGTCCCTTGGTAGGAAGTGGAAAATGTCACCCACAATAGGTAAGGAAAGCCAGTTGCTTAAAATAGGATGTTTTTCTAGAATAGAGTCCTCCATTCATCTTTTCATCTCTTCAAATATTTTAATATTTGTTGAGCATCTGTTCTGAGCCAAATACTGTCCTAGGAGTTGGAGATTGATTGGTTAGAGGACTAAGGTTTCTGGTTTCAAGTTGATAGACTGAAGAAGCCATGTGAATAAGGATTCTCAATTCCACACAAATAACTAGGGTTATAAAATAATTGATAAGACGTGCATGGACCCATTGGAGAGACACCTCAACTCTTCTCAAGATTTTATATGTTTTTCAGAGGAGGTGATGCCTAAGGTGAGACTTGAACAAAAAAAGCAGGAATTAACAGGATGAAGAGGACACAGTGGAGGTAGCAAAGAGGGAACAACAAACAGGAAGACAGAGACAGGAGAGAGCATGGCTCAGTGTAAAAAGTAAAAATACTGTGATTAGAACATACCAATGAAGAGGAAATTAGTTTTTGGTGAGGCTTAAGAGATAAGCAGGGACTAGATCATGAAGAAATTTGTAATTCAAGATAAGGCATTTCATCTTTTGTCCCAAGAGCAAATGGGAAAGTCATTGAATTATTTTAATCAGAGGGATTAGGTCTCTCAATTCTGGAGGGATGTAGTAGTTTCAGAGTGTCAGGCTATCAGCTCAGACATTATCAGGACATGGGAGGGGTGGGTGGGGAAGCTTTCCTAAATAAATGCATTCCTCTCCCTAATCCTGGGGCTCTCCTCTGAGCTCCTACATAAATGAACTCTGATTCACTATTTGAGGAAACCCACTGGAACACAATCAAAAAGCCTCCAGAATATACTCCCATTAAGATTACACAAATACAGATCTATTACCAGCCTGGCAAAAGAAAATTATAGCCATAGATCAGTGTCCTAAGGGTTTCAGTGAAGCTACTTGTAACACCTTTAGCCAATTGGCTTTGGAATTCTGGTACAACACAGTCAAATTTTTAAACTGAACTAACAGACTGGACAACATCATGAGGGCATTTGTCTATATTGTAATAAGAGCCTACTCAGCAACATGTGAAGCCACGTTCTCCTGACGGCATCTGTTTTTTGATTCCGATATTGAGGTTGGATGTGCAAGGTCTAAGTAGTCTATATCCAATGAGTCCTTTAGCTGCACTTTGAAATCAAATGTTCCTTAACTCTAAATATTCTTGTCGCTTACAGCAGCTTACCTGATCTATCCCTTTCTGTGACTGATGCTGCCTAAACCCCCCTTCCTCTTTAGACTCAGTCCAGACCTCTATTAGAGATCATTCCACATTGCACTAAAATCATCACCTCTTTTGACCCCAGCCACCCCCACTGGACCATGGGCTAATGGAGGGCAAGGGCTGAGTCTTGTTCAGAGTAGAGGCTCCATAAGTAGGAATTTAATGTCTCATCAAAGATCATGAAGTGTGGGAAGTCAGACTATCCAAGTAAGGTGAGACCCATCACGGTGGCAGAGACCCTGTACCCGATTTAGTCTCCACATCTCTGGTGCCCCAAGTCTCTTTATTTCCTGTCCATTCCTCTCTGCAGGCAATTTATGATGCCCCTCACCACTACCACCACTACCCCCAACCCCCAGACAGTTCTCTTTCTGTCCTCCACCCACCTGCCTCTCCCTCTGTGTTTTGGCTTCTGGTTCAAGAAAGGAACAAAAGCCTCAACAGCCTCCAGGCATTCTTCTGGGATTTTATCATCTGACAACTTCAGATGATATGAACATTGGGCAACTTATAGTTAGGGAAAAGAAATATCTGGCAAAGCAGGGTTTTTACAGTTTTATATATAGAACTGCACAGCTCAATGGTAAAAGACAACCCATAAAAAGGGACAGGGGTAAATGATTGAAAGAGGGTATGACTTCTGGGTTGCTGGTGATTTTCTGTTTCTTTACTTGGGTGCTTGTTATGACAGGAATATTCCTTTGTGAAAATTAATTGAACTGTTCACATGTAATTTGTGCATTTGGGATTTGTTTGGTTAACTTTGACAGAACGGTATAAAATAAAAGGGAATTGAAAATATTTTCAGATAGAAAATTGCCTTAAGAGTTGCTGGCCTGTAGTAGGCATTTGAAAAACTTTCCGAATGGAAAAGGCAGATAATCAATAATAAGTACTTAATAAATAAGTCCTCTTCAAAGTTCCAAAGATACACCCATGGAAATCACACATCTGTTACGAAGACTTGCACTGAAATTACTCTCTTTACAAGGAATCAGTACACAAAGATGCAAGAAAACATTTATTTCTTTTTGGTTCTAGTTAATTTATAAGCACTATCTTAAATGTTATTTTTTAAGTTGATACTTGTATTGATTGGTTTAATATAGTTGCTGGGCCTAATCTTCAAAATCAGCAAAAAGTTATGAACACCATTAATGGGCTAAAGATTTTTCTACTTGAAGCCTCAATTCTACTTAATTCTTGTAAGGTCGGATCTTAACAAACGGCACCGCGAAAGAGGAAAGCTTCAAGTGAGCTTTATTAGGGAGCGCTCCCGGGCGAGGTTCACTGGTCCGAAAGAAAGGGGCCAGAGAAGTCGCACCCGGGCGAGGGTTGGGCAAGATTTTATAGGGGAAGAAGGGAAGGGGGTGTGGTGAATCTGGGAGGGCGGAGGGTATTCCTTATTTGGTGATCTTTTCGGGTATCCTGGGGGACCGTTAGTCCCGCCCCTCGAAAGGCAGGAAGGCTGGGCTGGGTTCAAAGTCCCCAGGTCAGTTCCTGGAACTGGGTGGTCCGGAATGTCTCCAGGGCAGTTTCTGGAGCTGGGTGGTCCGGAGAATTTCGGTCTCATGCAAACTATGAATCTGATTGTGTTCCCCTGCCTCGGGCCAGTTGGCCTTACAATTCTAAGAGCACATTTTTAAGGTGTTATTTCCTATCCTTTTAGAATAAGGAAATGGAGGCTAGTGGTATTTAAGAACTCGCTATTAAATTCAGGTTTCCCAATTCCAACAACAGCTAGTCTTAATGCTACTTTAAAAAAATGAGGAAAGGAGTGGTAGTGAAAGATTCCTGTTTATCTGCTCTAGTTAGTTTCTAAGTCAGTTTGTTTTTTAAGGGTCCCAAAGAGGGGCTTGTGACCTCTTACCATGGGTGTCCATGACATGTGTGGCTGATCACATTTAAAGAAGCTGACTCAAATTGCCAGAAGAGTGCAAGACCTCTTTTGGGTTCAAGTATGGACCTGTGAGTTTCTCTTGACAACAATCTAGCAGCAATCTTCATTCCCCTTTTATTTTGTAAAATCTGCACTCTATAAAATGACTAAGAGGACTCTTTATGACCTAACCTCAATTTTTTTTTCTACATCTCTATATTTCACACTAAACACTCTTAAGGTATCTGTAGATCTATTTATTGAGTTGTAGGGGATTGGTGAAAAGGCATGTCAGGTTGACTTTTGGGTACAGGGTTTATGTAAGCAGAAAACAGTGTTATTAGAAGGAGCATAGTTTTAGAAGAAAATAATAAAGGAACATTATTTAAGGAGTTCTTACCATGTGTCAGGTAATTTAAATACAGTATTGTGTTCTCACAATATATTGAGTATTTCTGCCTTGCACACTGGTAACTAACTTTAGCAAATGCCTCACAAATTCATGGAATTAAGCCATTCACACCAAGCAAACCATTTCAGAAAGATTCTACTGACACCTCACCTGTCATATGAAATCTACCCCAGTGGCAGACTTTCTTCACTTCATTCTTCTTGCTTTTCCCTTCTGTTTCAAGGGACCCTGTCACTAGCTTAAGCCTGGGCAAGACTCGATGACTAAGCGAAAATTCTGTCTTATATACAAAGAATATTCTTTCTTCCTTTGCTTGAAAACCTCGCCTTCTCTTCTTCCTAATCCGGAGCCATCTTTATCCTTCCTCCTCAAGTCTGGGTCACAGATTTTCTTGCTTCATTATACTTTATTTCTACCCTATTATAGTTAGTAAGGCCATGCAGAAAATTTATCTTTCAGGGAACAGGTGATCTAATTTACAAACAGCTCTCTCACACCTGTTTAGTCCAACTCCTGTTGTGACTTCTATCTGTTAACAGTGAGTCTGATGGGTCCTTCTTTTTCTGGCTGGAGCCTCTGCTTCTTTTAGGCTTATTAACAGTTCTCTATTTTCATTCAATTTAAATACATATACAGAGAATATAGATCTATACTTTTAGTAAAACTACACTCAACAGTGACAAGGGAACAATACTGAACCTTGACAGAAAACTATAAATTATATATTCCCCATTGTACAAGAGAATTATATATTTGAATATGGAAAGGTTAAGAAAATGAATAAAATCACATAATTACAAGTGGCAGACTCAGATTTCTGAATCAGGTCTCCACAGAGAACCCAAATCCTGGGCTTTCAACCCTGCCACTTTACTGACAAAATGTCCTGCCATTGTATGTGGACTTTGCCTTATTAGTGCCATTGAGCTTCAATTGCATCATTTTAAAAATAATCTTAACATTTTATATATATAACTTGATGATTATGAAAACTAGTCTTAGATTTCTCATAGCAGAGTAACAGATAAAAGCAATATCCAAATATTATCTAGTATTGTTATTCTAACTCTTTTTTAACTTTCGTTAACTTTCCTCTATATGGTTTAATTATTGTTTTTGCAAGGTCTTTTTTTTTTGTAATCTATATCAGAGTTTCTGCTCTCAAAGTCTGAACTGTTAGAGCAATTCCCAGAGACAAATATTTAAGAGACATGAAATAGATCTTCAACTGGAATTACAGTCCCTGGGCATTTTACTTTTTTTTTTTTCCCTAAAGGATTTTCCCTCAATTCTGTCATGTTAAAAGATAAATGGATGGTTGATTAGTTAATGTGCTTTTCTTCTAAAAACCTCTTTAAAAATTACAGCCTGAAAAAAAAATCAATACCTTAAATAATTGTCAGTTATATGTAATATCAAGTAGTAGGTAGCCAGAGTAATTGAAGAAATTATGCATGGATTTCTGTGTCTGTTGGTAAGCCATGTTGGATGTCTTGCAGTCAAAAGAGGCTGAATCTGAGACTATCAGCAGTGGGCCATTATAAATAAAAGGAATTTTGCTTTCTCTATATTGTGTTTAGTATTCTGTCATACTCATGCCTGACAGAATAACTTATTATATTTTAATATCCTACTAAAGTCGAAAAGCACATAGAAGTACAAGAAATACATATGAGACAACCCTTTTAGAATGGGCATTTGTATTTAAACATCTTAAAAATTTTAAGATTATTCTCTAATTCAATTTGTAAAGTTTCTTGATGAATGCTATGTTGTGAAATAATATTTTATATATGTGTGTGTGTGTGTGTGTGTGTGTGTGTGTATTTGTCTCTGGCCCTGCTACTAGTATTTGGTCCTTGATCCCAGTTCCTGGCAGAGTTCCTAAAATCCTTCTAATTTCCTGAATGATAGGAGTGTGTGACACAGAGATCCTAAATCCCTTGGAATTTCCTGGATAATAGGACCATCTTTTGTTCTAATAGGTGATGACTCTTGATGGGCTCCTGGATGGGGGCTGGTCACTAGAAAGACCAATCCATGATTAGAAACTTGGAACTTTCAGCCTCCATTCTTCAGAGAGAGGAGGGAACTGGAAAACAGAGTTAATAATTGATTTAATATGATGTTTGTCATATTTCTGTTGTTTAAAAATCTCATCATTGAGAGATTTGTTGTCAAGTTGTCAAGTTGTCAAGATGACAACGATGACTACTACTATCATTATCACTATATTTTCATTTAAAATAACCATTTTTAAACAATAGGAATATGACAAACATCATATTGAACCCTGGAGGCATAATATGAATAGATGTGACATTTGTCATCCAAATTCTCGCTCAGGGTAAAGTTGTGTGTCTGTGACATTGTGACATTTACCCGTCTCATTTAACAATTAGAAGATATCTTTAAGGTAGGCATTATTTCTGTATTTCATTTTTTAAAAATAGGAAAACAAAGCTCAAAGAAGTTAATCCACTTATCCATATTCACACAGGTAGAAGGAGCAAGATCTGGAATTCAAATTCTCTTCCCTAATACTAAAAAAATCTTGCTTTGTCACATGTCAAGCATTATTATTAGAGGCTTTCAGCAGTTGTGGAGTGTTGAATGGAACAAGAGCTTGAAGTAAAATGATACAGTTGGGAAATAAAGAGAGAAAGAGACATTCTAAACAGCAGAAAAAATTCCTATAGAAAGATACAAAATTATGATACGGTCAGCTATATTGTCCCAGGAAGACATTAAACGTTCACATTGCTTGTAATAAAGGGCCATATCGGACCTGTGGCTGAAGAGGTCAGTAAGGGACAAATTATAGGATGTGATTTTATGTTAAGCTGAAAAAACTATTGGATGTTTTCAAGTAGAAGAGAAGTATGGTCTAATTTGTATTTATTAGGAAAAATTTTCTGTTCTTAATAATAATAATGGAAAGAAAATTTAGTAGTTTTGTCTTTGAATCTAAAGCTAAACAAAATTTTGTAATCCTGTCAATTTGTTCAGTACTCTCAGCATGAGTAAATTTCCCAGTGGAAAAATAAATGTTAATAAAATTTGATTTTATGCCTTCCAGCAATACCTAGTTTGATATTTAAGAAACTTGTCATGTTCTACAATTGAAATGGTTTTTATCAATATATGTTTGCTTTAGGCATTTCATCATTAGTCGGCATTCTTGACTTTGAACAGACATGTCTTATTAGTATGACCCATAGCACTTATTTTATGGTTACTTCTAGTGCCACTATAAATTAATAGAATATTGGTGCCTGCAGCATGGATTCCATATGCAGAAGAGCAAATGGAAGACAATGGATGGCTTCTCTGAAGACAAGATCTTTCAAAGTTTATTCTGTGTTATATGGGATATTTATAAGCTGTAAGTGAATTTACCAAAAACTATTTCAATATCTTTATATGTGTATGTTTCTCACATCTCAAATTGGGGATACTAAAACACATTGGCCCAGGGACACTTATTTTTCCCCCAAGCAGCTTGGGTCCATACATAAGAAAAATTATATCATAATGATGATAATAACAGTGCAACTTATTAGCCACCTACTCTGTTACTAGCATTCTGCCAGGGAATTATGTAATTTCATTGAATGTAGCCTTTAAAATAGTTCCATATAGTAGGCATGTATGTCTATATTTAACAGTGAGAAACTGAAGCTTAAAGTTAAATGCACACAGTTATTGGCAGACCTGGTATTTGGAAGTTAATATGTATATCTCCTAAACCTATAAACCTATGTTGTCAACAAGTCATGTCATACGTCAGAGAAAAGGAGATGGGACAAAACCTGGAAATAGATTGACCAATTGAAGGAGGGGGTTATACCAAGGGCACAGGCCTGGAGAAAATTCAGTAAGAACAGAATGTCTATCTCTGAGGGTCTGACAGAACAGTAAGGTCTTGCAAGGCAAGATGTCAGAATAGGTGGTATATTTCAAACGATTGGTTTATGTTAGTAGAGAAAAGACCCATCTCTAAGAGGGAAAGAAAGAGAAAAACAGAGTAAGAACCTTTAGGTCCTGAAAAGTTAAGTGAAGAAGGCTGGAGCCTGGAGAGAAACTGGATTCTAGCACCAGAACTAAAGAAATAAGAGGCCTGGTGACCATTTGTATCTGAAATCATGGTGATACTGTTATGGAGGAAGAATTATAAAGAGGGTAGAGTTTTCACTTTGAAGGCCTAGATTCAAACCTGGATCTGTCATTTACCAGCTTTAGTTAGCCATGTTGAACCTTAGTTGGTGAATCACAACGTGAGAATAATATTTCCCTAACACCTATGATTGTTGTTAAGAATGGTGATAAGTTTATAAATGCTTTGAATATGGAACCTGGTAGTTAAAAATGGAAGGAAATTATGCAAGTAGCATTGTATTAAAGAAGCATTTATATGACCAAAACTGTTGTATACAGCCCTATCTGCTAGTTAGTAACACATTTTTCTTTATTTTGGAACTGATCATTTTTCTTTATAAAAACTATTAAAAATGCATTTTATATCATTCAGACCATATAGAGTTGTCAATTATTTTTCACAATTAACACAGCTGGTTTATCATACTTGTGGTGGATTTTTTTTTTTTTTTTT